>NC_054535.1:96080982-96385284 GCF_017654505.1 Polyodon spathula | reverse complement strand
ATGACCCAGCTTTTTAGAGACACTGGATTCAGTGGACAGGAGCTCTTTATTTGAGGTTTTTTTTTTTTTTCCTCAAATTGAGGGTGAGAAATTTGGGCTGTATCTTAAATTCGAAAGAATACAGCAGCTTTCAATACTCTTAACATCTGTCAAGGGACACGTTGCACAACCTCTGTAATGTTGAAAAATAGTTGGTGCTTATGTAACAAGGGAAACAAATATTGGAAAATAATTACCAACTGATCAGTAAGGACACACTGCAGGTAGCCTGTACCGTCTCGAAGAACTATGAACATCAGGTTCTTCCCTGCAAAAAAGTTACACAATTCATAATCAGAGATGCCAATCAGAAGAATGTGCTGATGTGTGTACAGCAAAAGATGATTTGACAAGTTACTACTGACAAATATTTTGGTTACAGTTTTCATATTTTTTACAACATGTTTATAAAGGCATTGCGAGAGGGTGTGTGGGTGGTTCATGGGAGTCAGAAATCAGAACACCACACAGGCCTTCGGGTTGCAACCAGCAACCCCCCCCAGGGTCTGTACGTGCTGAAATATAAACCCATAATCAAAAGGAGAAAGCAAACCTAAACACAACTACAAAGTGCTGCTATAAGCAGGATCTTGCCACCTCCACTAATCTGCGAGGCACGAGATTAACTGATGGTCTCCTATTCCCTCACCACTTTAATGGGGTTGCCAAGATAACACAATTAATGTCCCAGGGACTGTACTTTCCCAGTATGGGTATCTAAACAAAACCAAATCGAGCGTCTGTCTTCTTCCGCCGTCTCCGCTGCCTCCTCTTGTTCTTTTCTGCCACCTGCTGCTATATCAGGCACACGCAGCCTTTTCTTTTACTCAGTCCGTACACTTTCGTTCTCTTTGTTTATTCCAGTTCTCCAGCCAAAGTTTCCGCTGCGTTGTAGCTTGCAAGGGCTAACCCAAGGAATAGGAGAGCATCATTTTTATGGGATCGACAGTCTCCCCAAGACCTGCCCCCCCAAACAATCAAAGAGGTCCACGTGACACACCCACGCTCTACCTCTGTGTCATCACCATGATTGACAGGCTGGTCAAACAGGGCTTCCAACCCTCCCCTGCAGGATCAGGCATGCTCCTGATAGCCAGCACAGATCTCCCCTGTCACAGGCATACATAGAAAAATATACTTTTGTACCTTGTTTGCGCAACCTGTGCACCCAGCCAAACACTTTCACACGCTGATCCCTGAATTCCTCCAAACATCGAATCTTAAGCTGAAATCAGAAAACAAACATGTTATTAGCTGGCTTATGTTGTACTTTCAAAGCAGACTGGAATAAACCACATGCGATTTCTAAACTGCGTGTAATTGATCAATCAGTGAAGTTTACTGTGCAGACTTGGAGTTTCAGATGCAGATACAGCCATGATGTACCAGAGGAGCAATGTGCTAGTTATCTTAACTGAGCGCCTTTTAAAACCATGCAATCTAAATCCATACAGTTTGGTGGTTTTCTAGAGAACATCGTATTACAGAGGGAGTTCAGATTTTAATAATTTCCTTCACGCCACCCCCCCCCATTCTCAATGAGGCCTCCACGTAGAACCCAGTTGATAAGGACTTATTAGATTTCACTGCATTACATTTAAAATGTTGCTCAAACCAGTACCATATGAACCCAGACTCACTGTTTTAGGCTCTGGAAGACTAGGATCATTC
Organism: Polyodon spathula; assembly: GCF_017654505.1. NCBI lineage: Eukaryota > Metazoa > Chordata > Actinopteri > Acipenseriformes > Polyodontidae > Polyodon > Polyodon spathula. The sequence goes on along the minus strand of NC_054535.1, from coordinate 96,383,574 downwards.
TTGATCACAATCTTTTTAGCTTCTTCCAAGTTCTTTTCTCTGCGAATTGCATCTTCAAGGGGCCGCTCTTAAAAAATGTAAAAAAAAAAAAAAAAAAAAAAAAAAAAAAAAAAAAAAAAAATCACATTATGTACATTCACAGGAAAAATAATTAATAACAACAAAAATCAAATACAGTTTTAAGCACTATAACTGACCTCTTTTTTATCTTTGGCTTCATTTTTCATTTGTTCCCGATGCCAGAGCTTTACAACATTCTTCATCTGGGTTTTAGATATAAGAGCCCAACGCTAAAAAATGAAAATACATATGCATTTTAATATTAACCAAATTACAATTGAGAGTCTACATGTGTCAATAAATAAATAAATAAATCAATAATCTCCCACCCCCAAAATATACTACATATATTTACCTCATCATCCTTTTGAGAGTCGACATAAATGTTGGGAAATGGTTCCTTTCCAAAAAATAACACTGCCTGAAAAGAGAGAAAAACTACGATTACTTAATGATGTGACAACCAAGAATTTAAATTAATGTACATCTTATTGGCACTGGCGACATCACCACGTACCCCTTTTTTCTTGAGTTGAAGAAATTCTTTGCAGTTTACACACACACACACACACATATACATATATATATATATATATATATATATATATATATATATATATATATATATATATATATACACACACACAGTACCAGTCAAAAGTTTGAGTACACTTGCTGGAAACTAGGTTTTTTCATAATTGACAATGTTTTACATCGTAAACGTTTCTGTAGATACTTGAAAAAGAAATCATGTTACAATATACAAAAAAACCAAAACAAAAAAAGGAGTATCAAAGCAATGTTCAAGAAAATTGAAAATTGTCTCTAAATCTTGGATTCCTCAAAATTGCCACCCTTTGCCTTAATAACAGCTTCACAAACATGAGGCATTCGGTTAACAAGTTTCAGCAGGAAATCACCCGACATGTCTTCCCAGCTCTTCTGCAGCAATTCCCAGAGATGTAGGGCACTTCTGGGTAGCTTTGCTTCGACTCTTCTGTCCAGTTTGTCCTGTATAAGTTCTATGGGTTTGAGGTCTGGAGACTGCGCAGGCCAGGTCATTAGACTGAGTTGTCCTTCACTTTCCTTCTTCGCCAGATAGTTCTTGCACAACTTTGAGGTGTGTTTCAGGTCATTATCTTGCTGAAGAATGAAGGACTGCTCAACTAGCCGTAATCCTGATGGAATGGCATGCCTCTGAAGTATGCTATGATAGCCATGCTGGTTGAGCTTGCCATGGACTTGGTAAAGATCACCAACTCTGTCACCAGCAAAGCAACCCCAGACCACGACACTGCCTCCTCCATGCTTTACAGTGGGAACCACACATGCAGAATTCATGCGCTCACCCTCTCTGCGTCTTACAAATACTCTGCGGTTGTATCCAAATATTACAAATTTTGACTCATCGGTCCACAGACCGACTTCCACTCCTCAAACGTCCAGTTTCTGTGTTTTTTTGGCCCAGGCAAGTCTCTTCCTCTTATTTTGCACTCTTAACAATGGTTTCTTTGCAGCAATTCTGCCAGTTAGGCTAGCTTCACGCAATCTCCTCTGAACAGTTGATGTTGAAACATCTGTACTTCTAGTAGCATTTAGCTAACTATATTTATAGTAATCATGGACCCTCACCTGTTAACAATAATTGGTGACAAAAAGGTTAATTAGGTAACATGCTAGTTAACTCAGAGAACATCTAAAAAAGACACTTATACTTAGGCCAACACCATGTTATACACATTTCAGACTTTTAACTGACTTGGGCTTCAGACTGAAATCCCCTTGCTTTGGGTGACCATTTCATTGAAATTGACAAGATTTACATTTTCATTAAAAAATTAAATTTTTGAATGCAATTCACTTATGATTATCAGCTTATATAAGTACGCGCATCATATAATGAAATATTAAGTGTTTATAGACAAGTTTATACAGTTAAAAGCATAGATAATCATGAAAAACCTGGTTTCAAGCAGGTGTACTCAAACTTTTGACTGGTACTGTGTGTATTATTTATATATATATATATATATATATATATATATATATATATATATATATATATATATATATAGAGAGCTGAGGAGAGGAGGGGAGAGAAGAGAGAGGTAGAGATGATAATAGATTTGCCAATGCCACCAGATCTTTTTATATATTAAAGTCTCTAGAAATCTCTCCTGAAACAATATAGAGAGAGAGAGAGAGAGAGAGAGAGAGAGAGAGAGAGAGAGAGAGAGAGAGAGTTTGAAAATGAAATGGGGGCAGTGATAACATTGCCAATGCCAGGAAAATGTATTTAAAGTCTAGAACCAACTGAAACAATATACATTAATCCATCATTATTATACAACATATACATTTAAAAAAAAAAAAAAAAAAACTTTAAATACAGAGGTGTTGCGAATTATTGAAGGGTTCTTATACAGCGTGCTACAGTGACACACAGAGCAGCATTTTAGTATACCGTGACCCCTTTTGTATGGGTTTTACTGTATTTTAATGTTATTACATTGTATGAAGGGTAAAACATAAATTGAAGCGTTTCTAAAATAAATCTTTGAGGAGAACATATTGAAGATCAGTGCCGGCAAGGGGGTGGGCCCTGCACCACAGAATGTCCCTTTGACCCACCCAAGTTCACGCTCCTTAGCAGAAAAGAGAGCTTCGGTGGGCCAAAATTGTGTATTACCTTCCCTGTTTCATTTTCTAGCTATATCCAATACATTTTTAAACCTGTCACCAGAATTTACAAATAGTTCTTGTCGGACATGCCCGAATGCAGATACTCGCAAATCACGTCAAATTATTCAAAAAATATCTGCCAACTCTATTTCAATTTAACAAACTGAAAAGATTACATCCAGTTTAAGAAGCCTTTAGAGAGAGTGAGAGAGAAGTACTGTAGTTAAGGAACATTAACAGAGTGAAGAAAAAGGTTAGTAAACTGAGATTAGTGCTGTTTTATGAGATGTGAAAGTAAAAAAAAGAAAATAGTATAATGCAAACTCACCTATTAACAAAAACAAATCATCTATTAACAACAAAACAGCATACCTTAAATTGAAGTTCAATTTACCCTAGGTGCAGAAGTTATTTATTTGAGCTGTGTACAAAAAAACAGTTTTCCTTAAATTTAAATTCAATTTACCCTAGGGTGTGCAAGATCTTTATTACAGCTGTGTATTTTGCTCGAGTTTATTTAAATAGGTATTTGAACTGTGCAAGCCCAATGTGTCAATCATTCCCTTCAGCCTCGCCCACTTCCCTTGAGGAAACCCGGGCTTGCTGTCTGCCGGCACATTCATCCAATCACAACTAACTTTAGAGGCACATTCATCCAATCACAGCTGACTTTAGCTGGAACCCAAAACTGACACTCAGACAAGTTCTGGATGGGGGCTCTGAGCTTTACAGAAGGACCGGGCTGAAGTTAGTTACGTATTCCCGATTCGAGGCTGAAGTTAGTTACTTATTCACACAGTTACTTATTGAATATTAGCTCTTAATACTTTGAAATTAAAAAAAAAAAAAACACATCTAAGATACTTGAAAATTTGATTTATGAATAGATTGTTCTATCAACTTTAATTTGTGATTTTTTTCACTAGTTCTCTTTTTAATCTTTGTATAAATGTTTGTTTCATTTCTTCTACTCTCCATTAATGTGGATTAAAGTCTACAACAAAATATATATTTATATATCTATATATATATATATATATATATATAATATATATATATACACACATACAGTGTTTTACTTTAGGTACACACTTTCTGGAGCAACAGTCAACAGTGGAAATCACTCTCTCTATGATATAACGAAAGAGTAATTGGATTTTATATGATGGCCTAAAGGAAGACTCCTAGATAATTGAAAAAAATCACAAAATAAAAGCTGCAATGTGTAATGTAATTTACATATGGGTGCAAGTACTGACGTAAACAACACACTTTATAGTAGCATTAGAGAAATTGAATTTCCAGAAATGTGGTGCATTGCACGTACCAGGTCACTGCCTGATAACATATGTCTGTCACAAAAGGAAACAGTTGAAAATAAACTAAAATCTGCTGCTTCTAGTTCTAGTACAACTGCTGATGACGACCTTAATAAAGATAATCCAAGGCAGCCTGTTTTAAAATCCTAGCCATGTCGACATATGTTTGGACAGCGAGAGAGAAAAGCTTCAATGCTAGTTGCTACAAAACACATCCCTGGCTTGAGCATTCTGTAATAAGAGATGTCTGCTTTTGCTTTCCTTGTTGCATTTCTGGGGTAATAAATGACAGGGATACCGTGTTTACCAATTGGAAATCTGCGCCTGTATGTGAAAGGGGTTTTCACAAACATGGCATGAGTTGTGTTCATTTACAAGCTGTTGCCGCTTGGAGTGAGTTTAAACACAGACAGGCAACAGGAGAAACCATTAGTTCTCTGTTAGGCCCCAAACAAGTGGGGAAAAACAGGTACTATTTAAAGCATTGGCGTATTCTCACTGTCAATGAACTCCCCCTTCGAAGGAATAGTGATAAAATTAATGTGAACTGTTTTACAAGTGGGGTTTTCATAAAGCTATTTGAATACACTCTACAGAAAGATCCTACATTAGCAGAGAGAGTGAAGACTATGCCACAGAATGCAAAGTATACATTCAAAGATACACACAATAAGGTGAGAGAGACATTCCGTAAAATGGTACTTTAAATATATGCATTCTGAATATAGTGGGTACTGTATCAAAAGTGATAGGACACAAGGTAAGTGCAATGTAAAAAATCTGGCCATCGTGGTATACCTGAGGAACACCTTATTGGCTTGCTTTAATTACATTAGTTGGATGCAGAATACATTACAGCTCAGATACTACCTCTCTGAAGTAGGCTTTAATGCTGGCATTATCATCCGCCAGTGGATGATGACGCATCTGTGATAAATGGAGTTTATGCTGCAAAGAAAACTAGGAAGACCCATTCCATTGTTACAATAATAAATAATAATAATAATAATAATAATAATAATAATAATAAATAATAATAATAATAATAATAATAATAATAATAATAATTTAATTAGTATAGTGCCTTTCATTAAAAGAAATCCCAAAGCACTTTACATTTAAAAAAAAAGACAAAATACATAAAACAATACAATAAAAACTACACAGTGCAGCAAGCCAATTATAAAAATGGGTCTTGAGGCATGATTTAAACAGAGATTCAGAGTCCCTGACAGACCTTGGAAGGGAGTTCCACAGACCACAGACCAAAAGGCACGATCTCCCATAGTTAGTAATTTTGTTCTTGGCACAGAAAGGACATCAGTTTTAGCTGACTGCAAGTTGCGTTGGGGAATGTAGCAGCAAAGCAGAACCTTGATGCAAGATGGACCCAGGCTATTCAAAGCCTTGAAGTCAGCAGCAATATCTTAAAGTCAATTCTATATTTAACTGGTAACCAGTGGAGAGATGCTAAAACTGGGGTTATATGGTCATCAGCTGCACTTGGTAGCAGAGCATGCATTTCAAAGTGAACCATGTGAAAGAGATGTTTTTTCTTTGTAATTCTCAGTATGCATTCTTACATCGGCACTACATTACTCAAAGTTACAGTGGCCCTTCACAAAAGAAATTGCTGGAAATTCGCTGGACAAGCCATTTTGAAAAACCCAATTGCACAACATAATCCAGATCAAATGAGGAAATCCAATTACCAAAGCTTTGAAAAACCAGCCAATGAGCACAGTGCACAGCGTAAATTTTGTTCGTAAAAGTCTTGCAGACAAGGGAGGGAATTATATAGGAGGGTGCATTTCCAGTAACACACTTGTAAATGCCAGCTGAGCTTTTGTTTCCCTTAAGATAAACACTGTATCAAATCTGAATTCAATCCATCTGCTGACTCTGTGGAATGGCAGGTAATGTGTTTACATAGGTTTTAACAAGAATTTATAGCCAGAAACTGCACCATTTAATGCACAGTACTGATAAAGTAAGGTTACTGTGTTGGTGTTTTTGTAGAATCAATAGTTAAATAATTACAATCTCCTTTAAATTACCTTCAATGCAGTTTTGTAGGCTGATTCAGGTCAACACAAACAGAGCTACTGAAAAGAAGTGCAAAACTTGAGGTTTGCTGCAGTCTATTGACTGGTAAGCAACTTAAGTTTGAAATGTGTTTTTGTTTTCCCAAATTAATTTACAATAAAAACTATTTAATATCACCCAAGTTTCTGTGACTGCATATTAGTATCACAACAATGGGAACCAATAAGGAAAAAAATCATAATATCACTTTGGGTATCACAGTACGGTTATTATCATGCACAGTGATCGGTAAAACAATTAATTTCTAAACCACTAATATTACTTGAAAATAAAAACATACATCTAGACACTTAAGTCGCTATTGAAACTGCTGTACAATAATTGAAATGACTTGACATATAATGTGCACAATAACTTATCAATGTGTATTTTTAGTGTTTAAAGTATCAGACTACATTGAATGAAATTAAATAGAAAAGACAATACTGTAATCAATGCACTTCTGTATGTGGAGTTTCCGTTTAATACATATCGACATTTATTTTGTGTTTTTTTTTAATTGTTTTTATTTACATTGTTGTTGATCACTGAACTTCGGATTTAGAGGGTACATACAGTTCATTTAACTCACTCAAAAATAGAAAATTCTGCCAAAATTTTGCTCGCTAAGCTTTAATAGGTCATTTTAAACAAATAAAGTGAGGAAAATACAGAAATTATGAATTTGTTTATGAAATATAGGTAAAAACATTATTGCATATACCTTTCAGTTCAGGGCGGTGAGCGTCAGATGTCACTAAAGGCTGCAAAATAATTTAACAGAACTCGCACACTCAAACACAGAATTCTACCAAGTTCCTTGGCCTTTATTATATTAATCTAAAGGGGAAAAATGCGGAAAATAAAATAAAATAAAAATCTGAAGTTATCTACAAAAATATAGTAAAACAAAATACAGCTTTAACTTCGGGCCACGCCATATCATATGCAACTTACACCTAACCCGTAAACATTATCCCTAACCCTAACCCTAACCTGTAAACATTATCCCTAACCCTAACCCTAACCCTGTCACTATCAAACTATTACTATTATTTCAACACCGTTTCTTTTGCACCCTCCAGCGGCCTCTAGTTGCTACTACATCCGACGCCCAAGGCCCTGAACTAAAAGGTAATACGAAATAACGTTTTACCCTATATTAAATAAACTAATAATTTATGTATTTTCCCTCAATTTATATGTATTAAAATAAACAAATAAAGCGTAACAAGCCATTGATATTCTTAAGGTTGACATTTTCATTTTCAAAAGGGGCACATACAATTTAGCTTAATTTAGTTTGACTCGCTTCCTGGAGAAAAAAAGAACAGCAAGTTCCAATACGTAGAAACAAATAGTGTACTGAGATGTGCATTGAGTACGCTGTACAAAAACTAGGCTATTCCAGCTGGGTAAAAACAAATATGAACCAAATAAGCACAAGAAGCACGATCGACTTCAATAAACATATCAGTTCTAAAAGATTTTGATCAAGAAAGCAAACACTATACCACTGTACTCGGCTATTAGTACGGAGCTTATAACAGAATGGTTTTTTAAAATATGCTTTACTTACACACGTGCTGAAATATAACGTAATCTTAGGTGATGTGTGCTGACTTACCAATTGACAGCTGTTCAGCAATCTGGGTCATTTCTGCAGCCATGTCCTCACCTTATACTTCTTTGAATAAATATATCTGATAACCTGGTAAATTTAAATTAACACCAATAAATGCTGAAATATTAAAACCGTCTTCCTAGAACCAACCCCACGCCTCCAGTGCAATCAAACAAGTCTTCCTGTCAAAGGTTTTACCTCGGCTTCTCATTGGTTAGTAATTTATGGAGCTAAAAAAAGTAACCAGTAGTGGAATGACGATTGCTTGTCTGTCCTTCATCGTTGCCCTGCCTTGGCCGAGCATGTATGGTTGAGCACGTTTATTTCAATAAATGACTCAGAAGGTTGCATCAGCATTGCACTGCGGCAATTGGAAAGTCACGTGTTGTTTTAGTGGACTACAGAAAGTCACATGAAATAAAAAAATGTTTTTTTTTTTTTTTTAATTTCTCTCTCAAAAGTATGCTTACTGTAATTGTTTTTTTGTCTAATGCTACACATTTCCATAGTGTTGCACCATTACACAAAAGACAACATGGCATTTACCACTCAAATGTTCTGTCTGTAAGGATGAGATGGGAAACAAGTGCAGAAATTCCTGTTCCAAAATATTTTCCATAGGCTACACTGTGTGGGTTGGGAAGCTGGTTCTGCTTACATGCTTTTATAACCCCTTTAACTTCTGAAGAGAATTTGAACCCATGCCACCAGAAATGAAGTGCTTGTGTATATTATATACACTTACCTGATGTGTCCTTCCTAGAGTATTATCTTACCTTCTGCCTTTTGTGTATACTCTATTTATTGTTAAGTCAGGCTGATTTTGTGTGTGTGTGTGTGTGTGTGCTTTGCTTTTTGATAGGGTCCTATGAGTGCTTGAAAGAAGCCCCCCAACCTATAGAGAGCATACTAACATAGGTATAGCATAGAAACAAGTAGTAATAGTGTAGTCCAATAATCCAAGCAATTCATTTAACAGACAGCCAGTCTTACGATAGATAAGCAATCACATTTATTGAATTTCCACTTTACAAGTCACTGTTTAAAGTACATATTTTATTTTTTTTAAAAATAAACAGCCTAAAAATTACATCTAAAGAAGCAGAAATAACATTTTGTTGATGCTACAGCCCTGAACCCATAAGTGTGGTGAAGTGAGCAAATTTATTTTGCTCGATAAGTCACAAGTCCCAACAATAATCATTGATGTTTCCTCATGAAGCACTTACTTCTGGCTCTTCACTGGCCAGATTCAAAGATAAAGAGATAGGTACAGATCTAGATATCCATAAAATTTATTTTTGAAATACAGTTAGATACATAAACTACTTCTATTTTGGGAATATGTTATTTATTGTCACGTTTAAAGGATAACAGACTAATTGTTTATCCTGCAATTAACAAAAAGCTTGCGATCATGGACTTAATGGCTCCCTCGGTTTCATCAGGATATTAAAGGCCATACTCAGGGCATGAGTAATGGTGAGAATACAGATACCGGTGACTTGGCATTTTCTGGACCCCCAAAACTCAGAAACTTTACAAATATTTTTAAACATCAGAAACGGTGAATACACCACAATACTGCTTAAAATTGTATTATTTTCCTTGATATAAGACCAATCACATGGAATTATGTAATCACATTTCATCAGTCTTGAAGTTCATCATCATATCTGCATTGGATCCAAAAGACACTTTTTCTTTCTGAGGATTATCTGAAGACATATCTGTTGTAGGACAAACCTGTTTGTGCTTTCGTCTATTAGCAGGCTGCACAAAAAAAAAAGTCAAACAAGATTTATATTTAAATTGACTTTTTAAGAAAATGTTTGTCCTGGATCAAAAACTTGAATCTGTTTCTTTTGCTGTACCATACTTAAATTGGTCCTTAACTGTTCTCATATTCATAAATAGTATTATCTTTATATAATTAACATAACTTTCTAAATCTTTTTTTTAATTTTTTTTTTTAATTTGCATTGCTTGTGATGAAGCCTGTATAAATAGTTTTATTATAATCTAGCTCAAAGATGAACCATTTTTTTATGCGCGAAAAAATAATCTGATTGTATAAATCATATTTTTGTATGGTTTGAAGATATACGTTTTTTTTTACATGCAGTGTTGTTGATATTTTTATTTAAAACATTTACTTTGACTTCTGTAATGTCAGTTTATCCTGTCACAGAAGTTCACTTCTTGTGTTAAAGGTTATAGGTAATAGTTTATATGGGCAGGAGGAGGGGTCCTGTTACTTTAATAAGCGAACCTGCAGTGCTGTGACAGGAGAAACATTGTTAATTTGAGCCTGTAAAACAAGATGATCAACAGCAAAACAAAAATGTACTATTGAGAATTATGTTTTTTGCAAATAATAGGTAAAAATACAAAGCTGATTTTAAACTGGGCCTTTCACGACATCCAAAATATTTTCCAATAAAAAAACAAAACAAAACAAAAAGAACATAGTAATACATTTATAATCCTAGCATATAACAACTCAGCAGATCTAACAATATTGTAGGGTATTACACACCCCTTTGTAATTTTGAACAGTACAAATACAGGTATATACATACAGTACATGCAATATGTTTTTGCCAGCAGTGTACATTGGCGACTAAACCAATGGCTTATCTAGGTTAAGCGTAATTAATATACTAATGTGTTATACACTAGAACAAAACAAAACAAACTCAAAATACTTACATTCCTACAAAGTGGCAAATGTAGGATCCCATACACAAGTGCACAACTGTAGAGCGCTGTTTCCAAATAGATAGCTATTATGTAAAGACTCCTTTCTTCATCCAGTAGTGATGAAGCCTAACAAATACAAGAAATTTGTATAAAACCTGTAATATTTGTAGCATTACATCATGCAACAAATATCCAGATTGGGATTGACACAAAGCAGGAGATTCAGATTTATAGGAAACATGGATATTATTACTACTGTACTATTGACAACCAATTAATATTGTATTGCAGTAAAATTGTATCCCAATTTATCTAGCTTGTGCTCAATTTATGGTACTGGCATTTAGTGCCCTGGAAAGGCATATCGGATTCCTGTGACACCTTCCTCAAAACCTGGACAATCCAGTGAAAACATGGAAAGGGGGCAACCCTAGATTCGTTAAACCTAAAAAAGATCTGTGTCAGTGTGTTCAATATAACAATTCAGAAACAATTATGGGAAAGCAGAAGGATCCCTGTGATTTCACAAGGGGTGTGATAGTGGGTGCCCATACAAACAGCTCATTCCTCATTTATTTTTGTCCTCCGGCAAATAGGTGAGCGTTCACCCGTATATAATAATAATAATAATAATAATAATATATATATATATATATATATATATATATATATATATATATATATATATATATATATATATATATATATTTTTTATCACAGCGCCTTTCATAGTGGACCACCATCACAGAGCGCTTTACAAGATACAAGACTAGGGTCAGCTGCAGAGTCACTTACAACAACGTCTCACCCGAAAGACGGAACACAAGGTGGTTAAGTGACTTGCTCAGGGTCACACAGTGAGTCAATGGCTGACCTAGAATTTTAACCGGGGACCTCCTGGTTACAAGCCCGTTTCTTTAACCATTGGACCACACAGCCTCCTGTATGACAGCATACAGTGTTGCTTTTCACTGCGAAGACACATCAGGAAAAAGTTTTAATTGGTTTACAACTCAAGCAAAGATAAATGTATTACATACCTTGTTTTGGTTCATTTTACCAGTTAGGTTAAAGTTGTTAACAGGTAGTTTCCCATGTTCATGAATCCTAGTGCGGTCACTGTAATGTCTTTTCTGTTTTGTATCAATATCTGTCAAAAAAGTGGACGACATTATTATAAAAAATGTTCAGATCAACTGTACAAAAACTGTCAAGTAATAAGCGACTTTCTAAAGACAAAACTGAGACTATTTTTAACATCACTCGTGTGTCCACGTACACATTTCCAAAAGTTTGGCCAATTTCTTATTTCATTCAGATGACTCTTTTTTTTAACTTCTCTTCTGCATTCCTTGTCTATATTTTTTTTAAAAATGAATCAAATGTTACAGGTATAGGACAACCTCTGAGCAGTAAAAAAATAAAAATAAATCTGGCCCAAACTAGTTTGTATCCACCTTTTACTGTACCTTTTTAGGAGTTTATTATTAGTAATTATTTGGATAGTTGATCATAGGGCAATGTGGCAGTGGCCTGTTTCCAAATCACATGACTGATCGCTCAAGTCAAACGCAGGGAATAAACTCTTGGTATGGATATTAAAACAAAGTTCTTGGGTTATATTGGGTTTCTAATTTTAAGGTTAAACTTCAGAAAGCCTGATCTCCACCCCCCCAAATCAAAATGTGTAAATTAGTAATCACATGAAAATAGTTTAGAAAAAAATAAATAAGTAATTAACCTGTCAGATCCATTCATTAATGCTGTGTAGCGATTATATGTAGTAACAAAAAAGTATTTTCATTTTAAATAAGTGTAGTAAATGCAAGAATGCTAAACTGGTTTATTTGTGCAAGATATACTGTAACCTGATTTCACTTTATTTTATGTGTGAGAATAATGCCAGATTAAACAATTTTAAAAAAAATGGACACATTTTTTTGCCCAAACTAAAACAAATGAAACCAGAATGGCAGATATGCTAACTAATCACACTGTAACCTATATTGCATGGGAATTGCTTATCCAGCTAAACTTTGAAAAAAAAAAAAAAAATACTGTGATGTTAATCAGGGTGACCTAGTTTTTCACAGTAGCAGCTGTTTGCTTTTTGTGAAACAATGCATCCATCTTTCCAATCTATATTTAAGAGGGCAGGATTAAATAATTCCTGCCTGATTTCAAGTCCTTGGAGATTGGCATTGAAATAGTTGGTGAACTATGGCAGCCACATTACATGGGTAGCACCATAAAGTTACCAGAGCACCTACAGCAGGCAGCACTAACAATCATGTGTTTTTTTTTTAACATTTTTTTTTTTTTGTTGTATTTTTTTTCTGTTATTGTTGTCTAAGTATATATATATATATATATAATATATATATATATTATATATATATATATATATATTACTGTAATCTTTTTTTGTTTTTACAAAACATTTTCATACTAGAATGTTACATTACATTCATGCTCAGACTTACTTGATCTTCTGAGGCCAAAGTTACCTATACAGAGCAAAATAAAACAAATACAACCAAGTATAATGGCACGTTTGCGTTGAAAAGGCATACTTAGACGGATATTTATATATGAAAAAAGCAAAACCAAACCATTAAAATGTGGCGTATCTGAACTGTTTGTCTCAGTTGTCTTAGCGGATGATAACACCAGGTTCACAGCTCGCGGATTTGACGGTTTTATAATTGGGCGAGTTAAGTGAGCGGCTCAGAGCGGCTCAGTAAAAGAATCAATTTTAACGACTTGCTCAGTTCCGCTCCTGCTGAGCCGCTCAGAACCACCTGAGCATTTCTCATCAGCGATCAGACTGGGCGAACGGAATGGCCACCTGCAGGAAACAAGTGGAGATGACAGGCAGGATTGACAAATACGTTTGTCAAGAACGATGAACTGGCTTCGATTTATTAAGTTATGTATTAATTGGCTAAATAAGATGGTAAAAATGATTGTTATCTAATTTGTATCATTTAATTTAATTCTTAAAAAATGTAGAGATGTTTTACAGTTATTCATGTATTAATATTATTCATAATTGTAATTATTAATGTCGGTGTTGTCGATATTAAACACAGCCAGATATGAGGTTCATTCCAAACAGAGCGCTGAACTCAGTGAGGTACAGCAGGGGGCAGTGACTTCACACAGGGTCATTTCATCTACCATCACCTCAGAAACACAAACAAGCAAAGAATTATTATTCTTCATTTTTAAATGTCGCTCGGAGCTCTCGTGGAGCAGAGCGTTAATTTATTTAAATCTGCTCAGTGTGAGCGGCTCACTTAACGCGCCATTGCTTCCACCTCACTACCTAACCGTCTGGCAAAGGCTCACCAAAAAGCCCTGGCTTCAGTTCAATATATTTTCGTGTTATTTAAGTCGTGTTTTTGTTAACAGTTCTACTCTTTAGTCCTTTAAAAAATCACTGCTTTACCAACTGTGTATTTTAAGTATTTGAACACTTATAATAAAACGTTTAGAACGAGTATTAAAAATGGTCTTATCATCTCACTCATATTAACACACAGCACTGAACAATTTGTATGCGCTCCTTCACAATCGGTGAACTGATTTCAAAACTTTCCCTATAGTCTAACTATATAGTGTGCAAAACCCAATTGATAAATGCATAATTAATATATTATGGCTTTACTTTATTTTGAAAATTCCATTCATGACTCCAATTTGTATTGTATCATGCTCTGTTCTAATACTAAAGGAAACAACACTCAGCCGAAGCAGCGTCTCTTGCGTAAAGCTGAAATACGAGAAAGAGTGACAGTGCAGAAACAGTCAGGTCAGACCAACACGCTCTGGGACTTTCTGGCAATTTGCGACACTCTTATGACATTTACGCGAGTTTTGTTCGAAAGTTACCAGGCAATTGTGTCGTTGCTAAGGGGCAATCCCCGTCCCTTCCTATTCATCGTGCCTCTGATTGGTAGAGTGCGTGTCTACCGTCAAGTGAATTGACAGGGCGTGTTTGCTGTGTGTTAAGCGAGTTGTGGTTCTTTTGCTAACACAAGTTAGAATTTGTGGTCTCTTTCAGAAAGTATTGACAATATCACAGTGTGTTTCAAGACGTGTAAAAAAAAAAAAAAAAAAAAAAAAAAAAACCACGACCTGTTGTGGTATTTTTTTTTTTTTTTTACATAAAATGGTCGGAGTGAAGATAATCGGGAATGACTCGGAGTTCCAGCCAGAGCTCACCAGCGCCGGTTCCAGGCTCACCGTAGTTAAGTTCACTATGGCCGGGTAAGATGGGGAAATCCATTCACACAGGCCCCGGCCATTGTGCGACCGGCAAGGAAACAGCGGTGATGATTCTTACCATAGGCTAACTAAAAAATAAAAAAATAGGGTTACGCGCTGTTTATTTTATTTTAAAGTGGTTAATCTGCTTTACATCTGTTTTAACTCATAAGAACTCAAAACAGTAGTCAAGTACAATATTTAAAGTGGTGTGTATACTTTAGTAAAAATGTTAGTTAAATACGCCTTTATTTTGCTTTGTTGATTATACTTTGAAATTAGGATATTTTTATATTGCATTTGTTTTAAAAATATAGTTAGGAGTAGGTAATTGTTTGACAGTTAGTCAGTTCTATATGAACTGTATTTGCATTTACAAATGAAACCGTAATTTAATCGGTGCTTGTAAGCACATATATTTATACGCCATTTCGTTATGATTATTGGCTCATGATTGGACCAGAAAGCTGGACCAATACAACGAAACTGTAGCCTATTGTTCGGTTGTTACAGCATAGTTTTCAATAGGAAGTGCAATACTTTATCTAAATTGAAACATGGTCTCATTTTGTGTTGAAGTTTATGGTAACTTTAAGTTTGTGTTTCAACTATGTGGTTAGCAGCCCTTGTTTGTGATGTATATAATGTCCATGTAACTGAGTATTTTTTAAAAAAGGTCCCTAGCAAGTATCTAGCAATAAATTATTTTAATGGCTTTGACTCAGCATTGCTTACTCACAAGTATCTACCTGTATGGATGGAAACTGCTAGAAGACTATGCTGTAGAAAAAACTCCCTGCCTTGCATATGAGCAGCTCTCTCCAGAGTTGTAACTTTAGAATTAGTCATTCTAATGGTTGATGCTGACAATAATTTAGAGCTGTTTGGGATTGAAAAAGTTTTATTGCAGATTGAGCACTTGTACTGTTTTTCAACAAATATATGCTCATTGATGTATTTTGTTTCTTTTAAAGCTGCCGACCTTGTGTAAGAATAGCACCCGCTTTTAATATGCTGAGCAATAAATACCCCCAGGCAGTTTTTCTTGAAGTGGATGTTCATCAGTGCCAGGTAAGCAATTTCACCCGTAGGACCCTGCCTGAAGTGAGCCAACTTGTGCTGGTGTGTTACTGTATAATTTCATCATTTATACTGTATGTTTGAGTTAGTTCGACAGGAATCTTTTCTTTTTCTTGTGTGACATCCTGTTATGACTCAACTAGTCTCGGTTCCAGAAATAATTGAATGCTGATATATCAATGAATTGATTACCTTTAATAGGAAGGCAGAATGCTTTACTGTTTAATTGCTGTAGTCACTTCATGGCCAGCTATGTTTTTACTGCTAAAAGCTTTTTTGTTCTCTTTCTTTTTTAATCCAAGTACAAGTTAATGTTGTAAAGCTGTACACATAGCTCCTTCATATTCCGATATCCATTATTGTCAATTGACAAGAGAAAATCAAATGTTGGTTAATGCTGAATGGTTGTGGTGCATCCCACTAGCCAGATTCATTAGACTGCATTCTCTAGCTGTTGAAATAGCTATCCAATCAAAAACAAGTATCTCTGTAATTATGTATCACATATCGCTCTCTCAAGATGTTGAAATAATGAACCCCTTTAGGAGTTGCAATGCTGTTTGACAAATTTTTTTTTCCAGCTGGCAAAAAAGCAGGTTACTCAACCTTTAATTATGGAATATACATTAACACTGTCAAGACCTGCTTCCAACTAACATTTTTAGATCATTACAGAAAAGGTAATTACAAAGCCACAATTTAGTGGTTGACTCACGAGGCTACTGCATCTTCTAGTGTGCTTGGCAGCTAAATATCTCTGGTTTAAATTTGACATGTTCAAATCAGTTTAATTTGCCTTCATCATTTGTGTGATTGTCTGTTATAGCAAATTTTCACAACAATCTGAAACTTGGTAGAAAGACAGATGCAACAAAGTTCAAGAATCCATATTGAAAAGCAGCTGGATCACACATTTCTAAGAGTGTCAGATTTTCTCTTTTTTATTCATTTTTCTATTTACTTTGCAGGCAACTGCTGCTGGAAACAATATATCGGCAACACCTACATTTTTGTTTTTCCGGAACAAAGTGCGAGTTGATCAGTATCAGGGGGCTGATGCCTCGGGACTAGAGGAGAAGATAAAACAGCATCTAGAAAACGACCCAGGAAGCAACGAGGACTCGGATATCCCCAAAGGATATGTGAGTACCTGAATGTCTTGTAAAATCTATCTGATGAAGCTCAAGTGTCCATGTTTTAATAAAGGTACAATGTCTCATGAAGCATGTTATGGGACAGGGGAATACAGCGATCCATTATCCTTGGCATCCGGAACAAACACATTTCTGTGAAGCTTTCCAAGTTACAAAAATAAGTTGTTTCTTTAAAAAAAAATCTTTAAGTTATTCATTAATTAAATGATTAAATGCTATTTTAGATGGATCTTATGCCATTTGCAAACAAAGCTGGATGTGAGTGCCTTAATGAAAGTGATGACCATGGGTTTGAAAATGGATTACGAAAAGATCTAACCTTCCTAGAATCGGATTGTGATGAACAGGTAAGTGAAATGTCCATCCTGGTACAAACTTCATTCTTTCCTGCACTGAATATAAATTATATGAGCAGCAGCTTAAATATTTACTAGGAAATAAGTGTTGTCTCAAGAGTTACAGGCAAAAAGACCAAGGTGATGCCAAACTCTCCTGTCACTCAACTAATTTCGAATCTGACACTATTCCTTGGTAAGTGCTTCTAAACTGCTGCTACTAATACATTATACATTAATTGTCTATGATGCCAGACTGAGGTTTCTTTTAATCTATTTGTTTTATGCTATTAATCTGTATAACTGCACATAGATGAGTAGTTGGATTTCTCATGCACATCAATTCCAATTAGTTTGAAATAAAAATGTATCTTCAGTTTATGCCAAGAGACTGTGCTGCTTAGAGGAAAGGTAAATGAGAATTTGAAATTTAAAGATACACCTTCTGATTTAGTTCAAGTGTTTTGTTGTACTCTATTTCTGTCTCTTTACCTATAGGATTGCATTTCAAGACAGGCTACTAGGCTTTGCACAATTTAGTTTTTGTGAGGCCAACTTGCATGGTGTTGGAAAGCCTTCAGTGTAGAGCAAAAATTGTTTCTTTCTAGGTATGTTAGATTCCATTTAATTTTTCAAAACGTCGATTAAAGATATTGGAACTGTAACATATTCCGATTTGTTTTGTAAAGCCATCAGCAGAAGCCCTCCATTAGTGCTGTTACTTTGATGCACTGCAACATTATTGCTTATACGACTACATGGGTACAACATTTGTGTAAATATGGGCTATTGCTCCTCCTACTAATGTGGTCACAGACTATGCACCAGGTTTAGACAGCTGATGGCATCATGGCAGTATTAGCTGTACATGGTCCAAAATGTGTCCAGGGTGCTGCATATGATTTTTATATTTGTTAAATATTACTGTGTTTTGTCACTTCATTAGGCAGCTCTCCCTTGTCAAACTAAAATATTTAGTATAAAACTAATCTTACCCAAATGTAATGGTTTCTCTTTCTCACTGTATAAGCAGTATATAACTCTAGAGGAGTTTCATGTTTTGTAATATAATCTTTGGTTCCTGGATAGTGTTTTAACTTTTCATTGTTTTTGGAAACCTCTTTTTAGTACTAGAAATGAAGTCGTTTATTGCATGTCAAAACATTTCACCTCAAGCCATTACGCTTGACCTAAAGTGTTTATGAACAAAGTGTTCAGCTTTAAGAATTTGCTGATAATGTTACAGAAGTAGCGTTGAATAGAAAATAAATCTGCTTTTAAATGTGTATTGTTATAATATACAATTTCTCTGTTATTTCAGCTGCTAATTACGATGGCCTTCAATCAACCAGTGAAGCTTTTTTCAATGAAACTTCACGCTATTGATGTTGGTAGGTTTATTTATTTAATTGTATTTATTTGTTTGGCACCACGGGTGAAGGATGTTTATAAAACAATGATGTGCCATGCTTTCATGATTGCAGTTACAGTAAGTTTCAACAGTTGCATGAAGGAAGTACATTTGTTTAAAACTGCAATATGCAGAAAATGTTATCATTTTAAAGTACAATGTACAATACTTGGACACAAGTGCTAGACTTGAATGCATCGCAACATTATGAAAAATGTTGGTGTTGCAGAAACAGATTTAACTACTGTTACCTCAAATCCATAAAGTACAAATGACAGCTTTTAAAGGAAAACATAACTGTTTAATAATTATTTATCCATACAATCAACTTTGTGGTCACTACTTTGGCACAAGTTACGACCGTCATTCTGGCTAACAAATTCTATGTTTTGATTCATATTTAGTTAAGATTAGTTTATTCGCTTTCTGTCCACAGTGATAAATGAGTGATCTTGTAGCATGTCCAATGTTATCTCTAGAATAAATATAAGAAATGTCAGAAAACTCAACTCAATATATATATATTTTTTTTTAAGTTCAGCTGAGACCTACTGAAGCAGCTACTAAAGACACCTGCCATTTAATTATCTAGCTGCAATGACCGCTATGTCGGACATTAATACTTTTATGCTGTGTTACCTTTTGTATTGTCCACACCCCTTTAAAGTTCTGGTATAATATCACATATTAAAATTATTTATTTTTCTGTATTTCTTTCAGAACTGCACATGTCAGACCTACAGTTGTATGCAAAAGTTTGGGCACCCCTGGAAAAAATAATAAACAAAAGTGAACAGGGCGCGTGCAAAAGTTTGTGCACCCTTTTGGACCATTCTTAATTACTTCTTAAAAAGAAGATTACTAAGACCAAGAAAGGTTGATTCACTCGTTAGGGCTTCAGTTAGTCAGGTGAAGTAAATTCCAGTGTTGAACTATTACTCTGAAGTAACTTCATACCTTCTAATCTATCAGACTGTGATGGTTGTTCTTCCTGGTTTCAACAACCATGGGCTCCTCTAAGCAGTTGTCTGAGGACTTGAAAATGAAGATAATGGACTTTCACAAAACAGGAGAGGGCTATGAGAAACTCAATACTCCCAGCTAGCAATTTCAACTGTCAGAAACATTGTCAAGAAATGGAAGTTAAATGGAACGGTTAAAGTCAAGGCAAGATCTGGAAGACCAAGAAAAAAATCACATGGACTTGCCCAAAAACTGGTCAGATCTGCACAACAGAACCCACAGGTCACTGCAAAGGACCTTCAAAATTGTTTAGCTGACACTGGAGTAGTTGTTCACAGGTCCACATTACAGCGTACCTTACACAACAAGGATCTGCATGGGAGAGTTGTCAGAAGGAAGCCTTTTCTACGACCTCAATCGCAAAAGTCAGCATCTAAAGTATGCAAAAGAAAACCTTGACAAGCCTGAAGCTTTTTGGAACAATGTGCTTTGGACTGATGAAACGAAAATTGAACTGTTTGGCCACAACCAAAGAAGGTACATTTGGAGGAAAAAGGGTGAAGCATTTCAAGAAAAGAACACCTTGCCAACTGTTAAGCATGGGGTGGCTCTATTATGCTGTGGGGTTGTGTGGCAGCCAGTGGAACTGGAAATATTGTGCTGGTGGAAGGAAGAATGGATTCAACTAAATATCAACAAATCCTAGAAGCAACTGTCCTAAAGTCAGTAAGGACACTGAAGCTGAAAATAGGTTGAATATTTCAGCAAGACAATGATCCAAAACATACCTCAAAATCAACCATGAAATATTTCCAAGAAGGAAGGGGAGAGGTTTTGGAATGGCCATCAGTCCCCAGACTTTTATTATTGAAAATCTGTGGGAAGATCTCAGACATGCAATGCATGCAAGGAGCCCTAAGAATATTTCTGAGCTGGAAGAGTTCTGCAAGGAAGAGTGGGAAAAAATTCCAAAGGCAAGAATAGAAAGACTGTTAGCTGGCTACAGGAAATGTTTGGAAGCAGTTATATCTGCCAGAGGAGGTGTTACCACGTACTAAGTGACAGGGTGCCCAAACTTTTGCACGCGCCATGTTCACTTTTGTTTATTATTTTGAATCTGTAATAAATGCAAATAAATAGTAATCTTGTATTAAAATTTGCAGAAAGGTGTCATGTTTAACTTTGTACCATGTAGAGGTCAGTTCAACTTCTGTTTACTGAAAGATTCATTGTAACATACATTTTTTCCAGGGGTGCCCACACTTTTGCATACAACTGTATATAGTCAAATGAAGATGTGTGTAATTATTATTTCTATAGATACTTAAAGCAAATGTCCACCACTTTACACTTCCACTTTGTCTTCTGAATGCCACGTGTTTCTTTGTAAATTAAGTCTCTCTGTCAGTCCTACTGTTGAAATAAGATTTAACATTAATAAAAATGTTAAATTTGTTAAACGATTGTGATTTTAAAAAAAGAAAATATTGGAAACAATACGTCCTACACACAAAGTACACAGTAATATAAATGGCGAATGTTATCCATCTTATCATTGGATGTCCAAGAGAAACTCTTGTTTTAATTATTTAGTTGTTACTTCTGCTGCTATTTTGATTTGTGCAAACTGTACCTTTGTGTAACAAAATTACAACTTGTTGTTTTTTCCTCTTGTTTGCAGCTCAAGCCCCAAAGTACGTGAAAATATTTATTAATCTTCCACGCTCTATGGACTTTGATGATGCTGAGAGAAGTGAACCTACCCAAGCCCTAGACTTAACAGAAGACGACGTTAAGGAAGACAGCCTAATACCGCTGCGTTATGTGAAATTTCAGAATGTCAACAGTGTAACTGTAAGTGAAAAGCCTGTTGAATACCTTTATTAAAAAAAATGCATCACCAAGTTTTAAATAATCTTTTGAAAATATAAAACAATTAAGAACATAATGGTTTATCTTGTTTTAATTGTATACAGTGAACAAGTACATTATTCAAATACTGTAATTTATAATTTATTTTCCCCAGCTATTTATAAAATCAAACCAGGGCAATGAAGAAACAACAAAAGTGAACTATTTAACTTTTATTGGCACCCCAGTACAATCCACAAACATGAATGACTTCAAACGGGTAAGAAGCTTTTTTTCTAACCTGATTTTTTTTTTTTATTTTTTTTTTTTTTTTATCATAACCAGTGAATAAGTAGAGTTTATATAGAGATGAAAACTAACGCTGATCCATTAATAAAATACAAAATTATTTATCCTTTGGGGGGGGGGGGGGGGGGGGGGGGGGGGGGGGGGGGGGGGGGGACGACACAATGGGGGGGGGGGGGGGGGGGGGGGTGGTGGATTATAACATTCCTATACAAACAATAATTTGACTACCAGGGCGCACACAGCTATTGAAGCAGGTTAGAAGCTTTTAATTGTTTGCACTTTAGACTAGGTCTGTTTTATAGGGTTTGTTTGTTTGTGAAATGTTTGCTTGGGAAACTAACAGTACTGAGTCCACCGAAAGATGTTGTCTCTGTCTGTTTGTCTGGTTTGCTTGCTAAGCCTCAATGTGAACAACTGCTGGACTCAGTCCTTTTTCACATAGGAATCAAACTATAAAAGATAACCTGACTTGGAAGTAAACATTTCACACATAATTTAGTTAATATTCTGAGGAAACAAGTAGAGCAAAAACAGCCTTCGTCTTTTGTCCTGGTCGGAAACAGTACAATTGTTAAATCGTCCTGGTTTTGGATCTGTGTGCTCAGCAAGATAATAGCAGAGTATTATTAGATTGTGTTAGCACCATTCAAAAATAAAATAAACAATGGATCTGTTTGAAACAGATTCAGTGTGAATACAGCCTTAGTTTGATTAAACTTGCCGCTGTTCTAGTAATTTTGCCGATCTTTTTAATTTTGTTATATTTTAACATTAAACTCAGTGAACATGTTAAAACTTCAGTATACATCCATACATATAAATAAAATAAGGAAATACATTAATAAGTTATAAAACAGTTAGTTTAATATTATAGGCACCTTTTGTTTAGCTGCCTCTGACAGTGGTTCCAGTTGGATTTGTAGCTGGACTGTGGTGTTTATGCTTCAACCTGTGTAGCTTTGAATTTTCTTATTCTAACTGTGATTGGCTGCAAATACAACAGGGCTAGCCAGAGATTGGATAATGTTTGTTGTGTTGATTTTAATTCTGTACAGTTCCCTAGTAATTGAAGACATTGTATTATGGGAGATGTAGTTGCTAGTAGAAGTTGTGGGGGAGGCAGACAAACTGCAGCAAAATTGCTATGCATATTTTTACGCATTCAATTTAAATTTAGTGTGTGTTTTGGATTTTTAAACTGCGTACCTGCCGTTTTTACGCATTAATCTGAACCGCTGCAACTGAATTCATTAAATTAGTGAAATGTCCCTGCTTTCTTCTGCAGCAAAATGCTGTTAAAAACTGGAGCAGTACTTCAATAGCTGCCATCTTTCAAGTTACCTTGAAGGATAGTGTAAACATCCGTTTCACAGACCATATAAAGAACCGAGTGCACTTGCAAACTGCATTCTGAACACAAAACAAACTCGGTCCTGAAAAAAAAAATGGAAAGGAGCCAAAAAAAAAAAAAAAAAAGAACTTTAGCTCACATCGAAACAAACTCGGTCCCTTTGCTTGCAGAGAATTGTGAACAGCAAGCAGATTGATATATTGTTTCAAACTAAACAAACCAGTCCGAGTCCGTTTTGAAACAGACCCAGTGTGAATGCAGCCGTCGGTTGATTAGACTTGTCCGTGTTCTTGTAATTTTGCTGATCTTAAGAATAATGTATACTATTGAACCTTGCTTTATGTTAAAATGTTTTCACTTAAATCTGTGCTTTTTAATGTTAGTCCCTGTATAACTGTCTTTTGAAATTCAGTCGCAGTGTTACGAGTCTCGTTATTTATTTAATTTGGCAGTACAGATAAATGTGTGCTCATTTCTTCAAAGTTCTCATGAAAAGATCGAGGAAAAATGTGTGATCTTTAACATTTACAGTTTGACAAGCAATACCTCTTGCAGTTAAAGTTGGTAATCTTGTGTTCAAGCAAGCTGACCGTTATGACAAATATGTTCTTGTCTCCCTAGGTTGTAGGTAAAAAAGGAGAAAGCCACTAAACTGATGACGAGGAATCAAGACATCGTGCTGCATTTATGTCAAGGACCTCACTTTGCCAATGCTCTCTGAATAGCTGAAATACAGCAGCAACAGAGTTCTTGTTTCTAATAATTTTCATTTTCAAAGAATTAGTCACTGCTTCTATTGAGGCAAGTCATTTGAGCATTTTTATTGTAATCTGCTAAATATTGTAAATAAATGTAATCCTTTTTCAAAGGCACGTTGATTTGTTAAATTTTTTAAGGAGATGGAATCTTGAATTAGATTGGCACCTGCATGGTTAGTTTTAAGTTTTGTGCAATTTGTCTGCAGTTGTCAGTGTTGCTTACTTCATTTACTGTATGTTCCACTAAGAATGTCTTTGTAAACGTAAAGTATTAGGCAATTAATTCCAGTGGTCATTTATATACATATGTGTGTGTGTGTGTGTGTGTGTGTGTGTGTGTGTGTATGTGTATATATATATATATATATATATATATATATATATATATATATATATATATATATATACATATATATATATATACATATATATATATAGATAAGTTTACACACACCACCTTTCAGTACCTATAGAAAGTTTATTCCCCCTTTCAACATTTTCTTTTGTTGCCTTATAGCCTGGAATTTAAATAGTTGTTTGGTTTTTTTCATTTATACACATCCTACCCCACAACTTCCAAGTGAAAAAAATATTCTAGAAATGTGTAGAAAATTAATTAAAAATAAAAACTAAAATAGCTTGGTTGGATAAGTGTCAACCCCCTTTGTAATAGCAATCCTTAATTCCCTCGGGTGTAACCAATCGCCTTCAAAATCACACACCAGGATAAGTGGCCTCCACCTGTGTTAAATTGTAGTGATTCATCTGATTTCAGGATAAATTCAGCAGTTCCTGTAGGTTCCCTCTGCTGGGTAGCGCATTTCAAAGCAAAGACTCAACCATGAGCACCAAGGCGCTTTCAAAAGAACTTCGGGACAAAGTTATTGAAAGGCACAGATCGGGATGGGTATAAAGAAAATATCAAAGACCTTGAATATCCTTTGACGCACGGTCAAGACGATTATGAAGAAGTGGAAGGTGTATGGCACCACCAGGACCCTGCCTAGATCAGGCCGTCCCTCCAAACTGGATGACCGAGCAAGAAGGAGACTGATCAGAGAGGCTACTAAGAGGCCAATTGGAACTTTACAAGAGCTACAGGCTTTTATGGCCAAGACTGGTCAAAGTGTACGTGTGACAACAATATCCCAAGCACGCCACAAATCTTGCCTGTATGGTAGGGTGGCAAGAATGAAGCCATTATTCAAGAAAGCCCACCTTGTATCCCATTTGAACTATGCCAAAAAACACTCAGGAGATTCTGTAGCCATGTGGCAAAAAGTTTTGTGGTCTGACAAAACTAAAATGGAACTTTGTGTTCTAAATGAAAAGGGTTATGTTTGGCACAAACCCAACACAACGCATCACCCAAAGAACAGACTCGGCTGTAATTGCTGCGAAAAGTGCTTATCCAGTTATGATTTTTCAGTTTTGTATTTTTAATATATATATTCTCAATAAAAACTTTTTTCCCCTTAACAGTGTGAAATATGGTGTGTAGGTAAGTGGGGGAAACAATCCTCATTTAAATGCATGAAACTTTGAGGCACTGACAACAAAACGTGAAAAAAGTTCAAGGGGGTGTAGACTTTCTATAGGCACTGTATGTGTATATATATATATATCTATATATATGTATATGTATGTATGTATGTATGTGTGTGTGTGTGTGTGTGTGTGTGTATATATATATATATATATATATATATATATATATATATATATATATATATATATATATATATATATATACACACACACACACACACAGTGCCTTGCAAAAGTATTCAGACCCCTGACCAATTCTCTCATATTACCGAATTACAAATGGTGCATTGAAATTTCATTCTGTTTGATATTTTATTTTTAAACACTGAAACTCAGAATCAATTTTTGTAAGGTGGCATTGGTTTTATGTTGGGAAATATTATCAAGAAAAAAAAAAAACTGAAATATCTTGCTTGCTTAAGTATTCAACCCCTGTGCTGTGGAAGCTCCCAGTTTGCACCAATGAAAGAAATTGCCCTAACGAGGGTACAATTACCTTACCATTGGCCTCCACCTGTGAACCATTAAAGTTGCTGTCACATTTTCTGGATAAAAACCCCACTATTGAAGGATCATTGGTAAGGCTGTGAATCTGAAGGAAAATGAAGACCAAAGAGCATTCTACAGAAGTTAGAGAGAAAGTAATACAAATGCATAGATTAGGGAAAGGGTACAAAATAATATCCAAGTGTTTGGATATCCCAGTGAACACAGTTGGATCAATATCAGGAATTGGAAGCTACATCAACCACCCAGGCACTGCCAAGAAAAGGCCGTCCCTCAAAACTCCGCTCAAACAAGAAGGAGACTTGTGAGAGAAGCCACAGAAAGACCAACAATCACTTTGAAGGAGCTACAGAGTTCAGTGGCTGGGAGTGGAGTAATGGTGCACCAGTCAACCATATCAAGAGCTCTGCATAACACTGGCCTGTATGGGAGGGTGGCAAGAAAGAAGCCGTTACTCAAAAAGTGCCATCTGAAAGCACGTCTGGAGTTTGCCAGAAAGCATGAGTGTGACCCAGCTGTGATGTGGGAAAAGGTTTTGTGGTCAGATGAGACCAAGATAGAGCTTTTTGGCCAAAACTCAAAGCGCTATGTGTGGCGCAAACCTAACACTGCCCATGCCTCAAAACACACCATCCCTACAGTGAAGTATGGTGGTGGCAGCATCATGCTGGGCATCATGCTTCTCATCAACAGGGACTGGGCATGTTGCTACAACTGAAGGAAGAATGGATGGAGCAAAATACAGGAAAATACTGCAAGAGAATCTGCTTCAGTCCGCTAAAAAACTGAAGCTTGGGAGGAAATTCACCTTTCAGCAGGACAATGATCGGAAGCACAAAGCCAAAGCAACATTGGAGTGGCTCAAGAACAAAAAGGTGAATGTCCTACAGTGGCCTAGTCAAAGTCCTGATCTCAATCCCATTGAGAATCTGTGGCACTATTTGAAAATTGCAGTCCACAAGCGTCGTCCAACCAACCTGAACAACCTGGAGCAAATATCCCAAGAAGAATGGGTCAAAATCACTCTGACACTGTGTGCAAAGCTGGTACATACTTAACCCAAAAGACTTAAAGCTGTTATTGCAGCGAAAGGTGGCTCTACCAAATATTAATGTGTGGGGGTCGAATACTTATATTTACAGTATAATCATAAATCTCGAAAAACTACTCACTTCTAAATCTTTTGTAGTCATTTTTGTATTACTTTAGTATAAATACATGTTAATTTGGATTCATATGTTGTTTTTTTCTGACTTTATGTGAATGAAAAGACACACATTTGCCTGTTTTCCCATTGGAAATAGTGATATTTTGAAATATCACTGTCCTGCTCACAAAAGCAAAGTTTGTGGGGAATAACAGCCATTTTCTATATTTTTGAGGCATAAGCAATTAGGAAATAACACTTACTACCCAGGAACAAAAATTATGTTACATAGTGTAATTGATTCTGAGTTTCAGTGTTTAAAAATAAAATATCGAACAGAACAAAATTTCAATGTACCATTTGTAATTCGATAATATGAGAGAATTGGTTAGGGGTCTGAATACTTTTGCAAGGCACTGTATATATATATAGTATTTAACATGACCATTGTTGATCTTAGATGGTCCAAATCGGTGTAGTTTAACAGGTCTGAAATGAAGCCCAAGAGAATCATTGGTTGTCCTACTAAACATGCAAATAAAGAAGTTACGTCTGCTACTCTGCACATTTATTCCTTCTTTTATGGGAACAGACTGTGAAATTAGGCTTCTACCAAATTTAATCCAGAATTTTCTTATCGCCAACAGGGTCCAGCTACTGCACAAGCAAAACCTTATTATATGCATATAACACATTTTTACAGAAGTCTGGAGAACTGCTTTCCAATAATATGTACCAACTGACTTGCTCATTAAAATGCAAGGAATGTGAAAATACTAATATTATATATATATATATATATATATATATATATATATATATATATATATATATATATATATATATATATATTGTATTTATCAGCTAAGCATTGTAATTGTTTTTAATGAATTGTATTTTGAATGATTTTTAACTGTTCGCCTGTGTAAATTTGATTGATGCCTGTCTCTCTCCTGGGAATGCTTGTATAATAAAATGAGACATCTTAATGGAGACATCGCTAAATAGGGGAGAAAAAAATTATTATTTGCTGTTTGTAAAAGCATGGCAATTGTGTGGATGATGCAGCCCTGCTTCACATATATAACATTTTCAGTAAGGTGGATTCATAAAACCAAATGATCCATAGGAACAGTCAGGGAAAACATTTATATAGAATACTTAAAAGGCTAAATGTTCAGGCCTTATTTTTCAAAGATAATATTGCATTGATGGCCTTGTCTTAGTAAATATGAAATCCTCTAATGCTCCAAGGGCAATGGGGGCATAATCATTTCAGGATGTCTTTTGGGTGGCTATGAAGAAATACAGAGAGATCACTGGGGTACTCTTCTCATGACCTCAGGAGTGTGGATGATCTTCATTAAGGATCACCAACCATATCACAGCCACAGTTTACTAAATAGCTTATAATCCTTTGTAGCTAATGATCTGGTCTCCATATAAATTATCTTATTGAGCAAGCCCTTTCCCAAGTGCAGTTCTACCCCAATATGTTATCTGTTTTCTAGGAATTGCAATTTCTTTTACATGGGAAATGTTTTTTTTCTACAATAGTGACTGGCAAAACTGGTTTAAATGGTTTACTTAGCCTGCATATATAACTTCTGTTTTGACGGTACTACAAAGCAGCCTGTAGGTGCAATTACTTGCGTAAGATTGGAAACAGACCTTGAGTAGGGAAGCTATTTCTTTTCAACAGCTCCTATTGTGACAAAGGTTTAAACACTGATTAATTACATTCAGTGAAATTACTTGAAGTATCTAGTTAATGGCCAGCTGAGCTTGCTTGGGTCACTCTTGTTGGTTATGAGTCAGTGGTTGCTCTCTGCGGAAGGAAATTGAACAGGATATTTTTGCACATTTCAGTCTAGTAGACAGGCACCCACAGGTCCTGAAAAAGCATGCAGGCAGCTAAAGCAAATTGTTTTAAAGACTAGTAAGTCTTAGAGATAGGAAACTTTGAGTGAATATAATTGTTAAAGGCACATTTCAATAGGAAGTATATAACATAGGAGTGGCATTCGTTAATTCGTTAAGCCTTTAATATACCAAAATGTAAATGGCTCCTAATTACTTCTGAGATTTCTACTACATTTTTTTTTTCAGTCAAATGAACACATAGGTCAAGACATATGACATCCATTATCCTTAACACAGTGAGCCAGAGCCTAACCTGGCAAACACAAGGTGCAAGGTGGGACTACACCCTAGATAGGATGCCAGTCCATTTTAGGGCACCACACACACTCAGAACAATTTAGAGTGACCAATCAACCTGAACAGCATGTCTTTGGACTGAATAGCTAGCTATTACCCAAGTGAAGACAGGGAGAACATGCAAACTCTACACAAACAGATCCTTAGGCTGGATTTGAACCTAAGACCCCAGTGCTGTGAGGCAGCAGCGCTAACCACTGTGCCGCCCACATGACAATACCATTATACTTAAAGCAATGTTACATGTATTTAGTGTGGGGTTTTATCCATTTACTAGTTAATGAAATGTCCTATTTGAAAAAATCTACCAGAAATACTAGGGTACATGTTACAAAAATAACAGAACCACATGCTTCTGTAGTATTTTTGTTTGAATTTACGTTTTATTTTAGTTGCCAGGTAATGTGTCTGTGGATATTCATATATACTTAACTAATTGTGTGGTTATAAAATAATGTTGTAGGCACAGAGTGCTTAGCTTCCCTCCATTTTAACTGACGGGATTGCTGTTTGGAGTTGTGTCCACTAGATGTCAGCAAATGCACACTTCATCCAATGCTCAGTTACTGGGTTTTAAAATATAAAATAACCCAAGAATAGACATACAGCAAAAGAAAAACCTGTGCAGATTAATAATATATATATATACATACATACATACATACACACACACACTTGACACATTTTTAATTTAAGTTTATTTTGAACCCACTTCACTATATTCCTGAACGTGTACTGATTGTGAACAAATGACAATACTTCACCCTGTAATGGAACAAGTAGTAAAAACATTAAATACATGTATGCATAAGTAAATTAAAGCAAAATAACCCGTAATACTAGATTTATATACAGAAACAGATTGTGTAAAACAACCTCTCTTCCAGTGCAAGGGGATCTCTAATGTATTTGAACTGTAATATTATGTAAACACAAGGCAGGGTCCTATTTATTATTTAATTGGTGGCTCATTTAAGATATTATGGAGTTTAGATCATTAAAATGGATTCCCTACAGTTACCCCAACCTGGGGATAAATCTGCTGAATTTAATTTAATGCTCAAAGGGCGAAGAATCACAACGTTTTCCATTTGCTAAATTAAATTCAGCAGATTTGTAAATGGTTCCACCTGTGTAACATACCCCTTCCTCATATGAACCGACAACTTTTCAGGACAATGCGTTCAACTTGCATATTTATTCAGGTAACTCATTACCATGCATACTTTTCTAACAACAACAAAAGACCTTAAGTATTTAAGACAACCCAAAAACATTTGACACTGTTGGTGAAATCATTAACTTATTTGACAAGATTTTCAATACATGTATTCTTCAGGAATTCTTTCATGCAGATTACATCACTGGGAAGTTGCCTTGAATAATAATGGTGTTAGTGGCTGTACCTGTTCGAGCATAGGAGAAACAGCGTGAATTAGTTCTGTTTTAATTAATTGCCACTGCAAATCGAATCTGGTTAATATTTGAGAGGGGAAAGCTTTGCTGATTAAAACAAATGGTCATGTTTTTAAAGTGGCAATGTTTGACAAATAAAATATAATTTTTCTATTACTTAGTGCATGCTTTCTGACCCTTTCCAGCCTTCTGTATACAACACTTCAGATTAAAAACTCTTAAGTAACTTCAATCTTTTTTCTTCTTTTTATGATGTTTGTCATCTTTCCAAGTGGTTCTAAGTATTATTTCTCAAACACTTTTTTCCCCCCCATTACCTTTTTTTTAATGAGCTGCTCTTCGGTTCAGACTGCCTGCCACAGATGCATGTAACATAGGCTGCTAGATTAGCCAATGTCTTTGGAGAAGTACAATTCAATGCCAACTAGTGATTTGTCACATTTGATGATGTTTCTTTGTGTCTGCGGTACACTGCAGTACACCAGATGGTGTTAGGGCTTACTCGTATAAAGACACTGGCTACATTACATATGTCCATGGCAAGCAAACTGAACTAAAAAGTAGCTCCTAAACTCATAATCAACGCACCTTAACACAGAATTTAAAAAAAAAAGACATGTCTGAGGAATTGCCATTGGAGCCACTCTGAATGATAGCAAATGGATGAGGAAGACATGGAACAAGAAAATGTAACTTGAAGCTACAGTACTTTTATGTTTTTCTCTTTTTCAGCCTTTCCCAAACCATGTCACTTTATGGACCATCTATGGACCAAACAGCCTGTTACTTACTGTACTGCATTAGGATTCGTTAATGTAATCTACCAATTGAATAATAGCCCAAGAAACTAAACAGAAATAAAATATGGGATTACCTTTATACCTCACTGTGTTTTTATTTTACTGAGAACATTTACAGGTGTAATTCTGTATTGTTGCTAGAGCAAGCTATAGTGATGTTCCTGCCCCCGACAATACATATCAGGTTCAGCGGTGGACCATCTTAATAAAACTTCAGAGTTAAGGTTCATTTTTAATAGGTTGCTATGGAAATACCTGTGAGGTGCCAAAGAACCTCGAAGAAGGACTTCCTGTTTTGAAATGCCAAGGTTTTTTTTTTGTTGTTTGTTTGTGTGTAACAATATTTAAACATACATCAGTATATAAATTGTATTTCATTAAAACAAACTGTCTTCGTGTCATTCTGCATCTAACCCTTTCTTTGGCGCAAAATAACTCATGAACAAATTCAATTAACTTTTGGAGAGGGTTTGCTGTTCTTGGCACATTTTGAGGCCAATAGTCCCAAATGGCAAGGCAGACTGGTGTCAATGGATAAAGCATACAAAAAAGCTCAGAACAGGTGGTTTAACACAGAAACTTTTCCAGTTTTACATATAATAACTACTGTGATACATTTGACATGACTACTTTCTTGTGTATATTTAAAAAAAAAAATTCTGAAAAGGAAATGCTGGCATCTGGATTATATTATACAATATTGTAAGGGTTAACAGTGACATGAGTGTTAACAAGCTGATAATGTAATCATAATGCATGTACAGTAACTAAAATGCTATCATTCAACTTGTTAGCTGAAACATTAAGAAACAATCTGGTTCACTAAGCAAGAGAAAAATGTAAGTAATAGCAAAAGGAAGCAGACTAGACCTTATTCAAACCACATTATTTAGATATTGGGTCACACTTATGATTAGTTACAAAGGGGGTAAATGGCCCATAGTTTATCTTCAGGAGCTTAACATGTTTTCAAGAGGAATCCAGTGGAGTGGAGGCGGAATGTTTCTTTAGGGCAGTGGATAAAATAAAGCAGCTGTGTGGGATTAAAATGAAGAAGCCTCCTTAGAGGCCCAGCTCAATCTTGTTTCTGATTTAATAGAAACATGGCAATTTAAACATTCTATTTCTAAACTTATATTTGAGCATAACAAATACACACTGTATTATTTCTTATTGCAATGTCATGTAAGGTAGACAAATGTAATGAAACATGATCAAATATTGTTGAGCAGGGTTAAGAAATGAGGGAATAAAAGTACTGAGGAATTAAAAAGAAAACATTGGGGGAGCTTAAAACAATTTAAAAAATCGGTAAGGTTTTTCAAAGTAGTTCTAAAGAGCTGTGTGGCAACGTGGTTTGCAGTGCTCAGGAATGATTTTGAAACAGTTCACAGTTAAACAGCTCTTTGCTGGTTGATTAATAACTGGTTCGTTCAGTTAAAGCACAGGGTTCAGTCCCAAAATAAGACACTAAACAAGATACACATGCAAATACAGAAATGATCACTTAATCCAGTAGCAAGTACTCTTTGTGCAGGTGGTGCAGTACAAGTTTACAGTGAACAATGGTGTCATTGCAACAATGCAGTCCGGGTTTATTACTGGCTTTCTAGCGGCAGCTCCTGGATAGTTTAGCTGTCTAATAATGACAAACAAATATTAGTTAATATGACAAAACATTCATGGATCTTTTTTGTTTCACTCCTTTACAGTTCCTTTCATAACCATAACAAAAGGAACAGATTGCATCTTCACATCCCCTGAAATATCAAATTTATTTTGTGTAACGCCTTTCATGCCAAGGCATCCAAAAGCGCGTCACATGACATAAATGCACTATACAAAAAACATAACATACAATAAAATATAAAAAAAAACATCCAAAAACAAATAAAATACATAAATAAAATACAAAATTCTAAAATAGGCCATCCCAATCTACAAAAAGACCTCGGCATAAAGGTATGTTTTAAGCTTTGATTTAAATGCATTTGTTGAGTCAGCTTTACGGATTTCAGTTGGAAGATTGTTCCATTATACAGGTGCATAATGACTATCACAAGAGCTGTGTTTTATCATTGTAGTCATGAGAAGCCCAGCCTCAGCAGATCTCAACTGGTGTCCAGGGACATAAGGTAAAAGCATATCATTAATGTAAGCAGGGCCATTTCCAGAGACAACCTTAAAAGTAATTAAAAAAATTGAAAATAACCGTACTTCACTGGAAGCCAATGCAAGCGGGCAAGAACAGGTGTAATATGTTCAAATCTTTTTGTACCTGTCAGAATTCATGCAGCTGTATTGTGAACCTGTTGTAAGCGATCGATGCGTTTACAAGGTAGATCAGCCAATAGAGAAACAAACACATTAATTTCTACGTCAGATTTTGCAAGATACAAACTGACTTGAGATATATTCCCCAAATGATAATAAGCAGACTTCACTACAGTTAAAATGTGATGCTGTAAAACTAAGAGTAGAATCAAATAAGACTCCAAGATTTTTCACAGCTTGCGAAGAGCTAATGGTGGGGGGGGTGGGGGGGAATGACTGCCAAAGGTTATTGGTTGTGGGATTTTATTTAATACTGTTCTAGAGCCAATTAAAATAAATTCGGTTTTATTTACATTTAACTACAAAAAAAAAAAAGTCGGACATCCAAGCTCCTATTTTGTCAAGGCAAGTTGATAGTCTGGAGCATTTACAACATCAGAACTCATTTTAAAATAAATCAGGGTTTCGTCAGCATAAGAGTGGAAATTAAAACCCTGTTGTCTGTCTGATCACATTACCCAGTGGTAGCATATACAAATTAAAGTTGTAACGGTCACTCTGCACAACTGAGAAGCAGTTGTACTGTCCTCCCTAAAGAGATACTACTGGCCCAATAACTATAACTAATTAAGTCAGCAAGAGTGACAGACAGCAAAAGCAAGGACGTCAGAGGTGTCAATTTCACGAACAAACTGGTTATTGTTGTGAACTAAAATGTAATAAATGAAATATATGGACAATTTATTGCAGTTTAGTTAGGTGGAAGGTACAGGTGAGTAAAAAAGTAAGTGAACTAAACAAACATCCAAACAAACTAATGCTGAAGCAAAATTAAGGGAAACCAATTACAAAGACAGACTTCATGGCAGTGGATGATAAATGAAATTTAGGCCTAACAAGTCCAGTGAAGCAATGCACATGTAATCCAAAGTAACAAAAGGACAAAACCAAATCTACAGGAACCAAAGTATCAAAGTAGAAAAAAAAACAGCAAACAGAAAACGAATAACCTCACCAACAAACAATGAAGTCCCGAATAGAGTCCTGTACTGATGATGAAGGATGAAGGTTGATGAAAAAATAACGATTGCAGAAAATGGTGAGTCTGTCGAGTAATACCGCGTTGAATGGTGAACAGCCGTTTGGAAAATATCAGGAGGATCAGGAACAATGGTGACTGAAAACACTAACAAAAACAAACCCTAAACAGACCTTGAACAGCAACTAAAATTAAACAAGTAACAGTGTAAACAAAAAGAAAGGTTTAGACAAAGTACAAGATTAACAAAAGAGTAAATGGATGCACCTGTATTTATCCAAAATAAAGTTATACTGTAATTAAGTAATGTGTTATGTAAAATGGATTCCTCAAGACAAAAGGGATTTCTCTCCTGGCCTAGCCAGGCAGCTTTAATACCTGTACTGGCTTCCAAGGAGCTCAGAGATTGGAGGAGTGGATATCTCAATGAGCCAATGGGAGGAGAGGATGAACAGAGGGTGATAACAAGGTAATTTGGGAAATTGAGTTTTAACCAGGCCTGGCAACAGACCCTAATAAAAGGGACAGGTGGGTGAAACCTACACCCACTTTATGGACCAAGTGAATTGCTACAAAGTGAAGGACCAAGAACAGAGCTCTGTGCATTCAAGTTTAGTGCTGGTCTTTGGCGACAGCTCCAGATTGTGTTAGCCATGCAGATAATAATACAACAGTATCTTAATAACGACAAACAAAACACTCTCGTATCACAACACAGGTTCTCCTTTTGGTTGTTCAATTTAACCATTCACAAAGGAACAGATCACCTCACTACGTCCCCTTTATATACCGTCATCCATGACCCCTTGGTTAATGAGCGCACCCGCTCCTCCAATCTGTGGATGCCACACAGTTAATCTTCTGTGTCAGTGTACCGTAGATCAGCCGACTTCCGCCTAACCCAGGGAATGAACTGTCAGGCCATCTAGTCCATGGTACTCTGTTACCTTTACTCAGTACTCTCACAGGTCAGGAAGGAGATCCTACACCTAGAATCATTCAATCTCTCTCCCAAACCCCAGAAACAACAAGAGAATTAACCAATTTTGATCCTCCAAAGGACACTAATTGATGTTGGGAGGTTAAGTAGAAACGCAACCAGGAGAGTACTGTGCCAGTAATGCCAATAGTTTTCTCAAGGAGATCAAGAAGAATTGTGTGATCAATGGTGTCAAATGCAGCAGATATATCCAAAAGACAATCCTTGATAACACCCCCTCATCTGCATTTAGCAGGATGTGAGTAACACTTTCGATGAGTGCAGATTCTGTACTATGTAATTTCCGAAAGCCAGATTGAATTTTTTCAGAGATTATTAGTAGATAGCTATGCAGACAAAAGTTCTTATTTCCCTCAAACAGCTCACTCTCTAACTCTCGACCTTGCCCTTTTTAAAAGGCTCCCAATTTTTTTAATTGAAGGCAGCTGTTGAATCAATTACACAATCACTTATCTTCCAATTATGCCATGTAAAATGGCTGCCCATCGGTCCCGTGGCCTCCTGGAAATTGAAGTCCTGCTGCGCCAGACTGGCAGGACTACATTTCCTTACAATGGGTACAACTGCGAATAATCCATGGCCCAAAATATCGGCCCTTGACAACAATGCCCCCAATTCATCACGATTCATATAATATATATATATATATATATATATATATATATATATATATATATATATATATATATATATATATATATATATAATATATTTTAACAAATAGGCATCCACATTAAACACATGATGTGAACAGGCTGGCTGTAGGGGTGCAAGGATACGGGATATAGGGGTGAAACTGAGTCGCAATAGCTGTGCTCAGAATTTATTTAACAGAAAATAGATGTTTAAACAAAACATAAAAGAAAATGGCACGTTGGCCAAACCAAGAAACAGTAAATAGCAACAAGTAGTATGCTGGTTGCCAAGCCAGCATACATAGCAATTGTTATGTTTTTTTAAAATCACTTTACCTCCTAACTCTACAACCGTTCTCGACTCTGAACACTTCTCCGTGCAGCTGCATGTCTTTTGTATTGGTGACAGAGGGATTAATAAACTAACAATTATCGGTCACATTATGCACCAGTTTAATAAGATGCGTGACTGTGAGCTAATTATACTTTTAGTAGCTGATCAGTCACGCATCTTCACAAGGTAATTCTAAATAGTAAAACAATTACAAATAATGGTGGCAACTTTTCGTCTGTACTGCAAACAATAATAATAAATACGCAGAGGGAGGGCACCCTGCCACATACGTCCCCTTTGTGCGCAGCACATATGCTGCATGGCACTCCGGCAGCGGAAAAGCTGCTTTCTCCTGTGGCCCTGCTGGCAGTGGAAGGGCTGAAAGTGGAGTAGCACACTCCAGCAACGGAAATGCTGATGTGCTGACAGCGCCAAGGCTGGCTCCTCCAACCCCAGCAAATCCCCAGAGGTCAGCAGCAAGTGATCTCCAGGGCAGACATCTCCCAGCAATGGCAAACAAGCATCCCTAAGTGATGGCAAAAAGGCAACCTGAGGCGATGGCAAGCTGGCCTCCCCAGGCGATGGCGAGCACGCCTCCCCAGGCGATTGCAAGCTGGCCTCCCCAGACAATGGCGAGCAGGCCTCCCCAGGCGGTGGCGAGCTGGCCTCCCCAGGCGATGGCGAGCAGGCCTCCCCAGGCGATGGCGAGCAGGCCTCCCCAGGCGATGGCGAGCAGGCCTCCCCAGGCGATGGCGAGCTGGCCTCCCCAGGCGATGGCGAGCTGGCCTCCCCAGGCGATGGCGAGCTGGCCTCCCCAGGCGATGGCGAGCTGGCCTCCCCAGGCGATGGCGAGCTGGTCTCCCCAGGCGATGGCGAGCTGGCCTCCCAGAGGTGTTGTAGGCTTGGTAGCCCCAGGCGTTGCATGCCCGGTGGACCCATGCGGTGCTGCACAGGCAACCCCAGGCAGTGCGGGTTTAAAAAACAGCTGAGAAATAATGCAAAATGACAACTGTCAATTACAGATGGTTTATAATAACAATGACATCTTCTGATGCATGCATCACCATTATATAATGTAGTTAATGGTTCATTTGAACACCCTTTACTCCCCATCAGAATGCTTGACTACTCCAGCTCAGTCATTACCTCCTGGAAATGATCACATCCAAGAACGTTATTGCACAATTAACCCTCATTTGCTCAGTGGTATCAATTTAGTAAAAAAAAAATCTTGAATGAGTGTTATGATCAGTTCACAAACAAAATATTATCCATGAGTCCATAACACACAAACACACACACACACACACACACACACACACACACACACACACACACACACACACACACAGTTGTTGTCAAAAGTTTTACATACCCCAACAGCAATTTAAAAAAAAAAGAGCAAAAAGTAGCAAAAGTTTTGCTGTTGTGGATGAGAAAAACAAGTTACAAGAAATAGATGTCTACAATTATTTATTTCTGCATTTTTTCTTTTGCAAAAACTCTGACATGGAAAATTTAATTAATAGCTAGTTGAGGCACCTTTAGCAATAATAACCTCTTTTAAACTATTAAGATATTTGTCAGTGAGCTGTTGGCATGATTCTTTGGTGATTTTTGACCATTCAGGCAACATTTTTTCAAGTTCATTCAAATTCTGAGGACTTCTCTTGTGCACAACATTCTTCAGCTCATACCAAAGATTCTCAATTGGATATAGATCAGGGCTTTGACTAGGCCATTCCAGAGCCTTGATTTTATTATTCTTGTAGCAGAGGGTTTCAGGTGATTGGTCAATATCTTTTGGTATGCTAGGGAATTTGGTATGCTTAGACCGTCACAATACAATACTCGGCCTCTGGTTAAAAAGAAAATCCCAGTTCCACTTGCAGCCAGTTCACTTTGAATATCTCTGGCAGTCAATCTCGGATTGTTATTGACCATCCTCACAATTCTTCTACTTTTTCTTGGTGAAAGAATCTTCTTTCTTCCAGACTGAGTGAGCGTCATGACAGTACCATGAGTCTTGTATTTCTTGATAATATAAACAATAGTTGAAATTGGGATACTCAAATGCTTGTAAATTATCCTTCTCTAAATGTATCCTTCTCTAGCTTTATGACAGTAAATAATATTCTGCCTAAGGTCTTCAGTTAGCTCTTTGTCACATATTGACTTATTGATAATGACAGCAATCATCCTATGCCTAACCCTTTTATACTCTCTAAGAATGTTCATCTACAATCCAGAATTTTCTAGACTTTTCTGGAATTAGGTTCTGCATTATCATATTCAAATTTCTAGCACCTTGTAGACAATATTGCAACAGCCAAAAGTTACAAAACAATTGAACCTTTTAACCTTAATACATCAAATAATCTATCTAGGGGTATCTTTTCAAATCCATTTCTTCCAGTCTTTAATTAAATCATATTTTTGGAAAGAAGGGAAATCTATCCAAACTAATGCTTTTACCCAGGTAATTTTAAAATCACAAATGGCATGCTGTTATGTTGTTTCACCACACAGAATCTACCTTGAGTTGAAACCTATTTGAAGGTCAGTGAGTCTGGAAACAACTCCCCAGTAATGTTGTTGAAGCTGACACCCTGAGATCCTTCAAGAATCTGCTTGAGAAGATTCTGGGAACAAGCTACTAACAACCACACAAGCAACTATTACATCTACTGGATTTTGGGTTCTAAGGGATTACTTAAGTCTTCAGACATCTATAAAAAAAAATAAAAAATAAAATGTAATTGTGAACAGCCCACTAACTGATCACTTGTAAAAGTACAGAACTCATAACTAGTGGTATGTAGGTATTGTTATGCTAGTGAACAAAAAAAAAAAAAAACTATTTATAAATATAGCTATAAACATTTTACAATCATAAAATGAATCCTCCATAGGAATTTAGCCACCAGCAAGCGACACCTACATCTTACGAAAAACAGTGGCTTATAAAATAACAGCATCTTACTGTACAGTATGTGATTCATGACAACAATACTGTTATTTGTATGAAATAGGGTTTTGAAGGCACTCACTCTGTCTGCAATACACCCTCCAAGTGTTGGAACATTACAGGTCTGGATTTTCCAGCTCTTGTTGAAAATGTCCTATTAATTTAAGTTAATCTAAAACAACAAGTAATATAAATATAAATGTAATTTGAGAATAAAATAAAATTGTGAGGCATGTGTAATAACATAAGGTGTGATTATAGTATACTTCTTTTTAACTTACTATGTATAAACTGTGTCTTCTTCTTCTTCTTCTTCTTCTTCTTCTTCTTCTTCTTCTTCTTCTTCTTAATTCAGTGGTAAATAGGGCCCATGGTACCTGTTAGAATGTTGATAATTGTATACAAGAAATGGATTTTCTTAGTTTTCTGAAAATAAATGTACATTGTTGGACACATCTAATCCAGTGCTGAAGCACTTAAACACTTGTTATTTTAGCACACTTATTTAAAATATTTAAAATGGTTATGCTGCTGGCAAAGCTGTTTAACTCACACTTTTTATAAATGTTCCTAAGCTTCTTATGAGATTAATAATAAAAGAGTATATGGTTGTTTTAGTTCAAATATGAATACTAGAACAATTGCACTGATAAAGTCAGGTGCGAAAACAAAACCAGAATATTGTATCAATATCGCTTGTATCAAAATAATATTCAATAGTTTTTATCTAAACAATATGTGCAACCCATGTGTTAGCCCCATGAAGGTAGGATGCTAATTAAAATGATTTGCAATCTACATGCTTTGGCTATAAAAAACTAAATTCTTAAAGAGGGACCTTTAGCCTTCAGAACCATGCATACGACATGGCTCATGCTGCTATGGTGGCTAATAGACAGCTACAATTGTGCACATGAACCTGCTATCTGAATGTCTGCTTTGCATGTGCTACCACTGTATATACTTTAATAGTTTTATTGCACATTGGGACGAGATATATATATATATATATTATATATATATTATATATATAATATATATATATATATATATATATATATATATATATATGACTGTATGACATGGACTTTTTTTTTCATAAGTATTCATTGATGTTGTTGTTGTTTTTTTTTTTTTTTTACATTTTCTGTTTTTACAATCACTCCAAGTGGAATACCAACTAACGACAGATTCTCTAATTACAAATGGGTCTGAGCTGTGTATGTTTATTTTAACCACAACATAGTTATGAAAATGTTATTGGGACCTTCCCTAGATTTTCCACTTTTCTCATTCATGTAGAACATTGCCCAATAATTGAAATTATAATCCAATTTAAGAGACTTGCAACGTAAAAAAGAGTACATTTAATCTATGAATCATGTGTAATTACAGATTTACAATTACAGGTAACTGTAGTTCTCCTTTTTTTTAGCTAACTAAAGTGAATAAGTTATGCCTCATTATTACAGCACCCTCGAAATGAGGCCTACTGTTCCTAAATTAAGTTTCCTTAATTTTCATCTAAAGTTTTAGTTATACTAAAACATGTATATGATATCACCATTTGATCTTTTGATTGATTGCTTCTAAAAGTGGCTGTGTGGCTTTAAAGAGGAATGTGGGGTAGGTTAACGAATCCACAGCTTGTGCTACGAAACCACACTCAGAACAATTCAACAAAAAAGCAAATATAATTTTATTATGCAACAATCATTTCAACAATTAGTTGCTTCTAGTATTACAGATTTCAAACATGACACTTAGAAAAGAGTTTGCAATTTCAGTTTACCATTTCACATTTTATATAGCTTTAGCATTTCTTTCATTGATCATTGTTCAAACAAGCTTACAGC
The DNA here is from genome assembly GCF_017654505.1 of Polyodon spathula. Classification (NCBI taxonomy): domain Eukaryota; kingdom Metazoa; phylum Chordata; class Actinopteri; order Acipenseriformes; family Polyodontidae; genus Polyodon; species Polyodon spathula. Next base: position 96,341,876 of record NC_054535.1, on the reverse strand, counting down.
CCACTAGATTTAGAGTACTTCTCAAAAACCGATTGCTGGCAATGATATTTAGGTCTTCATCAATAACTTTATTCTCTGTCCCTGGTTCACGTTCCTTTATTTTCCAATTTATTTTTTCTAATGCCACTTTCATGTTCTACTATCTTCATTACAAGATTTTTGTCTCAAACTCAAACTCAGAGGAACTTATGACAACATTCCTGCAAGCATTAAACCAGGAATTATCTAGCCTGAGAAATTCACGTGAGAAGGTTAGGCCCGCCGATACACTACGCCCGGGGTCCATATGGACCCTAAACCTAAAACAATTTGGGAAATTCAACCAGGCTACCCTGACTTGAATTATCCTTTGCATAGTGTGGAGGGTGCTGACAGGATGGGTGCTTGACAACTATCTGAAAGGAAACAAAAATCAAGTTACTAGATCCACATAATAACTGATACTAAAGCACCGTGGGGTCCGAATAGACCCCAGATTACCTTATGCAGGTTCAAAGGCTTTTTAAAGTTTTTCTTTCAGATATCTAAGTTAGGTTAATACTGATTAACAAAATACTTTTTTTTTTTTTAACCCTTAGCGGTCCATTTATTCAGCACCTATCAGGTTCAATTTATTTTCACACGTGTGGTTTATTTAACACGCACTGTTTAAAAGTTGTTGTTTTTTTCACACTAAAATCAACAGGACACTCACTTAGCCATTTAAAAGTTTTCTCAGCTATTTCTGGGAAAAAATGACTAGAGACCTGTGCTTGATGTCTTTTTTATAATATCGGACAAGGTCCGACATCGGACTGGAAAGGAAAAATTGTAATGTCGGACCTGGGCTGACATAGGACCACAAAGGGTTAAATCTAAAAATATGTCTGACCACACTACCAAATTAACAATTAATTGAATCTCATTATTGAACAAGTATCAATTTCTCAAGGAAATGTTCTAAGTGGCATAAACAACTCAAAATGTTGAATTGGTAAGAAAATAATCACCAGTTTCTTGAGCCTAATGGCACTCGAAACAGTGAATTATTTTTACCAACTTGTTTATCCCTTATTGTGACAGAGAAAGAATGAATCTTGGTTATAAATCTCCCTCCCGACCTGTGAGCGCTGTGTAAAGGGAACAGAGTGCCGTGGACTGGATGGTCTGACAATTCATTCCCAGGGTTATGTGGAAGTCGGCCATCTAGAAAGGGGGAGGAGCTACGGTACACCAAGTCATTGACCCGGAAGGGAAGCGATGTGGCAACAGCGGATTGGAGGAGAAATGGTTGCACTCGCTAACCAAGGGGGCGTGACTGACGGTACAAAGTGGGACGCAGCGAGGTGATCTGTTCCCTTGTTATGGTTAAGCTGAACCAGGAGTACTGTAAATTATTGTAAGTGTTTTGGTTGTTTTGCTGTGTCTAAAAATCTACTTGTTTGATTATTCTTTGCGGTCGCCAGACCAGGATTACAAAAATAAAACCTGTTTGGCTTGTGAACTTTGTTGTCTGTCTTCTGTTTCCTAATCACATCACCACTACACCTACTCATTGCAGACCACTTTGCAACAGTTACATAAAAAATACAGTAATGCTGGAACATACTATTCAGTGCCATACGACACCATAAAGCAATGTAAATGTAAGTAAATAGATCATAATACCATATTTAATGAATATTCAAGCTGGTTTCTCTGTATACTAGAAATGCTTAGAAACGGCATTACGGTGGGGCAAATTGTACAGGGATGGCACCTGGTCAGAGCTACAGTAGCTATAGAGGAAATTTCACTTCCTTTAACTTATGACAAGTTTATCTTATATGCTTGAGTTGATTCTTTTAGCACTAGGAAATCTGTCATTTTTTAAAAACATATTAATGTTAATTAACTGAAATGAACCAACCAATTAGATATATTTCTTATTAATATTTCTTCTCTTTATGTGAGGTTTTACCCTTTAACCCTTTGTGGTCCTATGTCGGACCAGAGAGGAATTATCAGTATGCACTACTATGAAGAGGTATGTGAAAAATACAGCGAACAAGGGGTGGAGCTTGGCTGGAGATGTAGTACTTAGTGTCCTTTTGCGATTCAATGCCTTTTAAACCTGTTTTACTCTGAAAAAAATATTTTAAACAGCGCATGTGAAAATAAATTGGACGTGACGCGCCTGACAAGCACTGAATAAATGGACTGCAAAGGGTTAAGACATGTTTCTGAATCACAGTATTAGGTGAAATATAAGAATACAGTATCCCTGTACTGAAGGCTCCCTTAGAGAAATAATTACAGTGCCTGCATTAGAGGAGGAATTTGAGTTACATAAATAAGTAGCACAATCTCAAGACAAAAGACAACCTTTAATATTTAGACATGAACGTGTACATTTTTGTGAGTCTTAAAGCGTTTACATAGTCAAATTGTGTCTTTCTGAAAAAAAGGTCAAAGAAAAGTCATCAATGTTGCTTTTGTTCCAGTAAATCAATTACGTGTAACTAATGCTCTGTCATTAGCACAGAGGGAAAATGCAAACGTTAGCCATTTTGATGGAAGAAAAAAAAAACAATAATAAAATGTTCTGTGCTTTCTTCTAACTTTTCAACCATGTATTTAACTTGCCGAGCGGTCCAGTCCTGCATCTCACAAAAGTCAAAATCTGTTGCAATATTTCAGGCAGATTATAGCTGTGTCATTTATTCATATGTTTCCCCTTGTCTTGATGCAATGATGGGTTGCCTGATGTGGAATTGTGAAGCCATACCGGTAAAAGCCAGTGCCATCTAGCGAGCAGGTACTAACGATAAAAAGATGTAATGGCAAACCTGTAACAGTGGATAATGATGGGAGAAGGGAGAGGGGAGCTTGAAAATTGCCAAATTTTGCATTACTTGAACATTCTCATTGCCAAAAGTTTTTTTTTTTTTTTTTTTTTTTTTTTAATAGCAATCTCTTTATTAAAATAAAATAAATCCGTCTGAACAATTCTCCTCGTTCAACAGTAACATTAAAAATTGTTCTTTGTTTTCCAATATTGTACTTTTTTTTCACTTGTTTCAGTGGAAAGCCAAAGAAAGCAGACATGCAATTAACTGGATGTGATTAAAAATTGATGATGGACATAGATATGGAATTTTAAGCAATTTTTTTAGGATCTCTAAGTCAGCAGGTGTTGAAAAAGGACTCAAACTGCACCTACACCACTGCACATCATACATAAATTGTGATCTTTGGCAGTATCCTGCTGTTTGTCTCACTCCTTGGGCTGTTACAATATTATCAGCTCTTTTTTTTTTTCTGGAACACCATATTACCTAGAGTACATGAAAAGTTGGCAGAGATTGCATCCCCCTATATCCCTTTCATACCATCTGTCTGACTGTGCTGGAATCCACTGGAATGTCTTTATAAGGTGTCAAAGCTCCAGGAACACAACTCCACTTGGCAGGGGAATGGTAAAGAATAAACTTATCATGGGAGCCCTTTAGTTTGCCAATCGCAAATCCCAAGCAGTGAGAATCCATCTCTGGGCGAGCGTGCAGCTGAGATGTGGTATGATCAAATGGCACTGGAAGGCTAGGCATTCTCATGAAAGCTTGTATGAGCATTAATAGAATTTAAACTACTGCATATACCAGCATTATGAAGTAAAATGAAAATATAAAGATTGTAAGTGATTCTGTGATTTAACCAGAGTAAGGAATTATGCAGGGAAAATACTCTGGCTGTTGGGGGTGTATTCAGGTGCTCTACGAATCTGTCTGTGTTGTTTTCATTGCTCCATCTACTCTACACATCCAAGTTTCAGCATGAACCTCTTCTACACTGTGCATTGGAATTAGAAAGTTCTGTTCGGCTCTCTGATTGGATACCCAACACGTGAGTGCATCCAGTCTTAATACAAAGAGTTTCATGCAATAGGCAGCAGCCATAATGTGTTCCATCTACATATTAGTGCTTATGCCACTAACACCACAAGCAGACATGAGATGTTGTTTTAATTTGCAATGATTTACACAACGCCTGTATTAAAGTGTAAGTAACGAGGTTCTGAAAAGTACAATGTTACCCGTCCCCACGTGTTGCTACAACTGTTTAAATAACATACCTGATATTTTTCTTTGCATTGTGAGAGTTGTGCGACATTGTTCAAATAACGTTCATAATCACGGAAGTGGAGTTGTGGTTTGCTGCAGCAGAGGGTGCCTGAAGGATAATGTCTATACATGCAAGTAAATAGCTGCGTTTGTTAAATGTAAACGTCATCTGCACAATGCAATACTGTTTTATACATTTCAAAAAAGGCAGTTTAATGCCATCGGATTCTACAGTGCCCCCCCCATATTCACCACCAAAAAGCTTTTCATAATGCTACAGTAGCCCCTCGTTAAACTGGACATGTACACAGTACAGTAGTAAAGTCAAATGATTACCCAGAGCACTTCAGCCTACCGGTAAAACAAAATAAATCATGCCGCTGCATTGTACAAATTGGTGTACAATGCAGATAAAAGATTTAAATATTTTAATTATTTTTGTTAACTTTGCCTACTTGGTAGCCTAGACAATTGACACAAAATAGATCATGGTCCTATATAGATGCTCATAATGAGCTGGAGGGGTTAGTGGCACATGTTTGCAGTCTATTGCTCCCAACATGTTGGGGATACCAGAAATATGTTTAAGGCTTGTAAGTACACCCTGACTTTCATGAAAATTTGGTAATTGGGGGTTTGCCTCAAAAGCTTTCAAAAGTTAACAAATTGATGCAATTGTAAGTGTTACAATTGTCAGGAGCTTTCGTACATCTCGTTAGAATATTTGATTCAGGAACACCCTTAATTACATATTCATTTAAGCTTTAGTCGCAAAGTAAAACTGCTGCCGCAAAGCATTCCCTAAAGCACATTTCACCCAAGACTTCGACTTGTTTGCAACAGGCGCAACACTTTAGTACATCTACCCCTAAAACTTTAAAGTCTGTTTCAAAGCTTTTTTCAAAAAAATGGCCACTCTAGTGCAAGGATTATTGCCCACTGTCGAACAAGTAACACAACACTGATCCATGATATTGTCTGGAACTGAAAAGCCAGAGCACTTGTTCTTATGTTTTAAAATCACTCTTCCTGCAGTAATTTAGGAGGACAGATCTCAAACCCCAGTGCACTAGAGCAGCCATTTTGAAAAAAGAAAAGCTTTGAAAACAGACCAAAGTTAGTGTAAAAAGTTGTCAGGATGTTAACAATGAAAAGAAATTAGGAGGTATGTTATTTAAACAGTTGTAGCAACATGTGGGGAAGTATATATATATATATATATATATATATATATATATATATATATATACATAAATAATATATATATCAGGACTATACTATATATATATACTCTGATACCTACTCTAAGATACACCATTGTTTAAATCAATTAAAAAAAACTGTCAAGTGCTTCAACACACCAAACTGGTAGATAGCGGACAATAAACCAAACACTTAATTTGGTGTACAGAAGTTCACCCTTCCATTTTCCACTCTCTCTACAGGTTCTTTTGGGATTCTGTGATGCCAACCCCAACCCCCTAGACGAACATTAGCGAACAAGGACCACAACATAGATAAGCAAGCTACAATTTTTATTGCAATGAATGGCCACAATCTTTATCAAAATAACAATGTACACAATAAAATACAATCAATTAAAACTATACATACAATCTAAAATAGCAATTCTTAATAAAATTGGATTAGGTTAACACCATCTAAAAACAAGTTCAATTGTGAAAATAGGCAGGGAGTCCCATTACTTCAACCATGAGAAGAAAGGGCATAGCACAGAAAGATACAACCTTGTATTCCTTGCTTCCCAGCTTGTAGTATAGGTCCAGGCCAAAAATGGCCCCTGTCCTCTTCAGTATAGATTAGCCCTACACAGACAGGCCCCTTCAAAACCTGGAGCCAGCTTCTCCCCATCCCAAATGCTATCCCACTGGTCACTGTCCAACAGGGGGTCAGTCCAAAACCCCAGGTACCTGCTGTATCAAGCAAAAAGAACAAAACAAAGTCAGTGCAATTCCATTGCAATATATTGTATCCCAATTTTAAGTTTCTAACAATACTCCAACAGGTTGTCTTATATACAGACCACTGCAATCAGTACAATGCTATTTGACACACTTCATAACTCCTATATAGTAGTATAGTCAATATATGTGTTGTACTGTCAAAAAATGGTTTCCAAGAACTAACTGAACAAAATTATTCTAGCCCTCTGCACTTATCTACAAGTTAGACAGGGTTCACAACTCAAAAGTACCAATACTTGGTTGTTTCTTCCCTTTATCTCTTTGTCCAACTTTTAAAGGTTCTTCCTGCAATCTGTTCTTTCAGCAATTTCTCTCATCCATGTCCTGCTCTTGGTCCTCCAGCAACACAGTCTGCACTGTGCTGACAGCACACCTTTTATAGGGCAGTTAGTAATCAAATGAGGTAATGGGTAACAGATGATGCAATTTGGTTCCTCAGAATGTCAATCAGTTCTACCATTTGGTCACCAGTGTACTAATAATAAATACAACAAAATAGTAAACAAACCAAGCAAAAACTAACATAGTAAGTAATAGAAAATAAAAACAACCAAATAATCACAGCAAAATTATAACAAACAGTGCAAATCAATCACTCGATGAAACGTGAAAAAGTGCAGCGCTCAGTTTGGTCACTTGTCTTACAGTACACCAAATTAGAAAGGTATTGTACAATAAATTAACAAAAGGACAAAATTACAATCCATGCTTTTCTTTGAGGCCCTTAGACATTTGCTCGACTTAATCACTTCTCCTTGACAACCATGTTTCTAATCAGACATCTTTCTGGTTTACTCTTAACCCTTTCCCCCTTAAAGACCCCCACCACCCCTCCCCCTCAAAAATAACAGCTGCCAGGAGTTGTGGAACAGCAGCGAGCCGTGAGAAGCTGTCATACTTGCTTCTTTGTAGCTCCTGCACCAGCACTTATCATCAGCAGTTGGTTTGTAGGTTGTCAGAAGCTGTTATTGTGGGTTACCACCTGGAGACACCAAAAACCAACATTGGTTTGAATTAGATACACTAGATTTTGTTCCCACACAACACGATACTTGAGGGACCTTGCAATTTTTTTTTAATGGTATCTCAAAGTACTCATTGTTTTTTAATGATGTATGGTAATGCACCTCATGTAAGTAATTGGTAGCATCAACAGTATTAAAAGCTTTAAATTTAATATTCACCTTTTACACGGTGTAGTGGTAATTACACTGATGCTTTTCATTTATTTATTTATAAATTTTCAAATCAACTTCAATGTTGAAGAAACCAAAAACATTTTAGTTGTAGGAATGGTATGGAAAACAATTAGGTAGGCAAGATTGGAGAATTAAGACATGATCTGTATGTTTTTTTTCTTTGTTATTTTTTTTTTTTTTTAGTGTTGCAGTAGTGCTCCTGCTTTTTGGCACCACCCCCACCCCTTGAATCACGTTCTTCTGTCCGTCAAATAATAAAAACAAAAGAAAGGAAGAAAATCCACTGTGATCCTCTTACCAATAACCAAGTGTCATCCTCTAGCGATGCTGCTCTGAAATGGCTTTTATATATATAATAGAGTAGTGTTTCTGAGGGGGACTGGCTGATCAGGCCGGGAAGTAGGTCACCAGGCTGTCATTCTCACCAAGAGAAAACGGTCCTTTGGTAGGCTTCTCCTCTAGTAATTAGTCTCGCTGTGATTTTCAAACTCGCTGTCAGGTTGTAGGTGGAACATGTTCGACAGGATGCCTACAGAGGGAAGTTCTTGTTGCTACACATAACCTAAACATCATTAAGAAAAGAAGAAAGATAAGAGAAGCAAGTTAAACCATTTAGAAAAAAGGTGAATTTGGCTGTGAATAAATATAATGTCAGCCCATATTTGCGTTTGTGATGTTATACACCACTTTAACAAGAACTGAGACATTATTGGGACACAAGGTGTACCAATACTGGTTTAAAAAGGAAGTAGCTCTAAATGTCATTTGATTTATTTATTCACCATTCCCTTATTTCATTTTGATTAATATACAGTTAATGTACAGTTAATGGGTGACCATATTTAGATAGACCACCGTCCAGTTTACAGAACAATAATACATATGTGTTAATGACTCAGTGAAAGTTACACCCTGATGCTATTGGAACTGGGACCAGAGTTATCCCCATTGTCCTATATCTGTGAATGTATGCCCAGTACCACATCAGAGGTGAAGCAGCAACTGGAATGAAGATCAGCTCCATTGACCATGCAGTGGAAATCCCAAATACAGATTAAATACATATCTGTTACGAATACATTGACTGTCAAATTAGATTTTAACCTTTATATCTTGTAAATGTATAAATACAATTGAGACTGTTGTCTGGTTTCACAGATCACAATAAGCAATAATCTTTGACTGCCTGTAAAACCAGCAGTATGACTTCATACTGTACTTTAAACAAGACAGGCAATGGTTGTGCACACACTTCTATTTAGCCTAATTAGACCACAATTCAGTTTGGGTATAATTTATTTAATTTCCAAGGTAAAATTAAAAAAAAAAAAAAAAAAAACCCATACAACAGCTGTCTTATGGGGCTGCCTTTGAACAGTTTCTCTAATAAAAGATAGGCTGTATTGTATTGACTCACGTTAAACTTGCAATCCACGCTGCAAGACAATGCAGCTCATTAACATACATGCAAAATGGCACAGTCGGACCAGAGCCAATTGCAATCACAGTGCTGCATTTGCAAGACACCGGTTCAAACTAAATTCTAGTTTAATTTTGAATGAAAGCCTTCTATGTTAACATTTCTAGAGAGTGTTTTTTTTTTTTTTTAAAACTGCACAAAGGTGTAAAATGATCCTAGAGTCAGTGTCTCCTAGCTGGCAATATTGGCCTCTCTCCTATCCCAATGGGACTCCCAACAATAAACAAATCTTGCTGTGAGCTGCCCCAGAAATTCCCCCTCCACTACCTAATTGCAGATAATGTCAGTGGCACAACTGTTACTTTCAGATAAGGACAAGATTCATCATGCAGCATTTGGCACAGTGAGAGACAGGCCTCCCTCTGCACTGCTGCACATATCACCTGCAACTCTTTTTTTAAAGGAATATTGTCTTATGGGAAAGTTTAAAAAAACAAAAAGTACAGTATTGCTACCTGTATCTTCCCTGCAGCACGCCTGCAATTTAATGATGATTTCATGATCAATCCCAGCAGCCAGGCTTATTTACTGACATTTTTAAGGGGACCTTAAAGGTGATGTTTTTTTTCACGCCTTATATTTAACAGCATTCAGATATGCTGACACAATACAGCTTTACTCACTGAATTACATAACTTATATATAAAATACCATTATGTATTAGGTAACTTTACCTACCCTGAACTGTAATTATGGTACATTGTCAGAGCAAAAACCCAACATATTACAGTTACAGCTCATCTGAAACTTCAAACTTTCATAGAAACACAATAGTGAGACTCACTTCAGTTGTAATAGCTGGTCATTTTTGTCTGGGTAATTGACAATTGTACTTTCCAGTATTTTAAAGCTCCTGTATAGTCAATTCTGAAACACTGCATACACTGTTCTGTGAGGGTGGACAATGGCATGGGGATATAAATAAAACAAGTTTAATTTCTACAATATGTTGTTGTCTTATAAAATGGTCTCTTGGACCACTTTGGTATTAAGAGTGGGAAGTCTGAATTCATGATTTAAACATTTTGAAAATGTAAATACACAGCGTGAGCTGGCACATTACATTTATTATACTATTACATCTTTTATAAGTTACTGAGGGTTTGTATGGAAAAATAAATATTTAAAGTTATGTATGTTTTATCATAAAATGCTGAGATTGGAAGATGGCTCTGTTCAGGTGGTCCCTGGAAAGATTACATAATTACAGAAATGACGCAGCAGCAAAATTTGAGACCTTAAAAAATCAGCTACAGATACTGGAAGACAATGCATACATGGAGAATATCTCCAAGTAAAAAACAACATCTACACTCTCTGTTATATACAATTTTGGAGTGTCTAAAATGTATTCTTTGCTAGGGTGTTTTCGTGTATGGCGCTCACACGACAGGGCGTTGGTTGTATTGCATTAACATACGGTTGTAGTTGGGTTGGCTGCATGAAGCGAACTGGTATATTTATTGTAAACATTAAACTGGAGGTTTTCAGCGTTTCCATTTATTGTAATTAATTCAAATGAATGCCTCAATCGCACCATGACATAACGCACAATATTAGCCTTGTTAGTGACCAAGCATTTAAAATTTTTTGTTGATAATGAAAAGATACAGACAAGGAGGCAAAGCCAAAGTTCACTACCGCTGATTTGGCGAAGCTAACAGAAAAATACATGATTGGCATTTTTAAATGCTTGGTTACTAACATTGGTTACTGAAGCCTATAATTACCGTAGCAGACTATTAGATTTTCAATACAAACTGTTTCTGAGTCTTTATGTTTCATCAAATCAATAAAAACACCAACTGCCCAAGCATTTTTGTTTTCTTCGATTTCATTCAGTCGTTGACTTGTTAAATCTTTGTGTATTTTGTGTTTTTTTTTCCCCCAACTGAGGTTTTGCTTCTTGTAATTCTACACTTGCATACTGCCAAATAAACAAATTCTGCCGTGCATTGTACTATTTTGCATGGTAAAAAAATCCTCAGCAGCCAATCAGCGTGCAGCATCCAAACATTCCGTTTTATAAATAAAGATTGTAGCTGGACATTTGTATCTCCAATTGTGCTGCTTCATGGATGTTTTGCAACCTCACAGATTATTAATTCAGTTTCTGCCGTAATTATCAATTTAAAAATAAAACAGTCCCCTCTCGTAAATTCGTGTTAATAAAAAGTAAACTAGAACCTTTCTTTAAAACTCCAATTTTAAAGTAACTTTGCTTGCAGAAACAGGCCCTATGTCTATGGTTATTATTATAGTGATTTTGTTATGTGCTTATTTTTCAGTTATTATACTGTTATTGTGTGGTCAGCCGAGATAAAAAAAAATTGAGGTGGTCTGTAAACAAAAAAGTTTGAGAACAACTACTCTAAAGGATTCAAAATATTAAAACACATATACAGAAAAAAACCCAACACATTTTAAAACACATTCTGCTTTAAGTAAAAAAAAAAAAAAAATAGGTTTTCTAAAGCTGACTGCTGTCAAGTCATATTTTATATGATGTTGCAACTCTTTTTCACAAGAAGCTCTGGCTTCCATATTAGAATCCTTTTAGGACTGATAAGAGAATTGTGAACATATGTTTACTGATTCCTAAAAGTTGAATGCCAAGAAACATCACATTATGCCATGTGCATTGGGCCGACACCAGCAAGTGAACTCCACTGAGCATACTGTACAACAACTATGTTCCTGAATGAGCAGTAAAGCATGCCTTGTGTGAGGAAAGGGGAATAGTTCTGTGGTAGAAATGTGGGGCGTGACAGCCACTGGAAGACAAAATTCCAAGATTCCATGACTTATGGGTGAGTGGTACCTTATATCTGTGATCTTCATAAATGAGTAGCAAACTCCTCTAACCACTTTTAAGCAAAGCTTAATGTTTTGGTTACCTGGAAACACACATTTTTAGCCTTCCACAAAGGGATACCACCAGCAGTATTATTTTATTAATGCATGTATTTGTTTGCTTGCAGAGTCTTCTGTTTGATTGATCACTTATTTGTAATAGTTAGCTAGTGTAACGGGGCAGGGGCGGAACGTGAACTAGAGACCATGCACACCACAGGCGAACAATTCATGGGAAATGTTTAATTGATTTAAAGTAATATTCTTGTTTGAGAAAGTGCTCAAGCTTGGATTTTTAGCTTGTGGCTTTAACTCACAGTTTCTTGAAATTATGGAAGAATGATTAATGACATGCCATTTGCATTTCTCTACTGGGTCGCATTCCTCTGTCATCTGGCCAAACTAATCCCCAGTTGAAGACCAGGTAGAAGCAAATTGCCCCTTACATTTAACTGTAAACACATAGGAGGTAGTCCCTGCCTGACACTCTGCAATATTTATAACAGTGAGGTGTTCAATAGACCTAAGTTTGAATATGATATAGATTGCCTGCCATAGTAATATGCAAACCTCATAGAAAGGCAAGAAGACAGTAATTGTTTTTAGCATGAAAGCCTTCTAGTACCTAAACATATACAGTGTTCCTTTAGCCTTTACACAATATTTCTGCTTAAGAATAGCAGGGCTGCCCCCTTTCAACTATTTACTGTGTACGTTTAAACTACAGACTCCTATTCTCCATTGCATTTAACACGGCTCTGCAGTCTGTGTAATTGAATACGTTATAAAGCAGCTTGAGGTGTCTCGGGATCTATAAGAACATAAGAACATAAGAAAGTTTACAAACGAGAGGAGGCCATTCGGCCCATCTTGCTCGTTTGGTTGTTAGTAGCTTATTGATCCCAAAATCTCATCAAGCAGCTTCTTGAAGGATCCCAGGGTGTCAGCTTCAACAACATTACTGGGGAGTTGATTCCAGACCCTCACAATTCTCTGTGTAAAAAAGTGTCTCCTATTTTCTGTTCTGAATGCCCCTTTTTCTAAACTCCATTTGTGACCCCTGGTCCTTGTTTCTTTTTTCAGGCTGAAAAAGTCCCTTGGGTCGACACTGTCAATACCTTTTAGAATTTTGAATGCTTGAATTAGGTCGCCACGTAGTCTTCTTTGTTCAAGACTGAACAGATTCAATTCTTTTAGCCTGTCTGCATATGACATGCCTTTTAAGCCCGGAATAATTCTGGTCGCTCTTCTTTGCACTCTTTCTAGAGCAGCAATATCTTTTTTATAGCGAGGTGACCAGAACTGCACACAATATTCAAGATGAGGTCTTACAAGTGCATTGTACAGTTTTAACATTACTTCCCTTGATTTAAATTCAACACTTTTCACAATGTATCCAAGCATCTTGTTAGCCTTTTTTATAGCTTCCCCACATTGCCTAGATGAAGACATTTCTGAGTCAACAAAAACTCCTAGGTCTTTTTCATGGATTCCTTCTCCAATTTCAATATCTCCCATATGATATTTATAATGTACATTTTTATTTCCTGCGTGCAGTACCTTACACTTTTCTCTATTAAATGTCATTTGCCATGTGTCTGCCCAGTTCTGAATCTTGTCTAGATCATTTTGAATGACCTTTGCTGCTGCAACAGTGTTTGCCACTCCTCCTACTTTTGTGTCGTCTGCAAATTTAACAAGTTTGCTTACTATACCAGAATCTAAATCATTAATGTAGATTAGGAATAGCAGAGGACCTAATACTGATCCCTGTGGTACACCGCTGGTTACCACACTCCATTCTGAGGTTTTTCCTCTAATCAGTACTTTCTGTTTTCTACATGTTAACCACTCCCTAATCCATGTACATGTGTTTCCTTGAATCCCAACTGCGTTCAGTTTGAGAATTAATCTTTTGTGCGGGACTTTGTCAAAAGCTTTCTGGAAATCTAAATAAACCATGTCATATGCTTTGCAATTATCCATTATCGATGTTGCATCCTCAAAAAAATCAAGCAAGTTAGTTAGGCACGATCTCCCTTTCCTAAAACCATGTTGACTGTCTCCCAGTACCCTGTTACCATATAGGTAATTTTCCATTTTGGATCTTATTATAGTTTGCATATAATAGAAGTCAGGCTTACTGGTCTGTAGTTACCTGGTTCAGTTTTGTTTCCCTTTTTGTGGATCGGTATTACGTTTGCAATTTTCCAGTCTGTCGGTACCACCCCTGTGTCAAGAGACTGCTGCATGATCTTGGTTAGCGGTTTGTAAATTACTTCTTTCATTTCTTTGAGTACTACTGGGAGGATCTCATCCGGCCCAGGGGATTTGTTTATTTTAAGAGCTCCTAGTCCCTTTAACACTTCTGCCTCAGTTATGCTAAAGTTATTTAAAACTGGATAGGAACTGGATGACATGTGGGGCATGTTGTCAGTATCTTCCTTTGTAAAAACTTGTGAAAAGTAATCATTTAACATATTTGCTATTTTTTTTTCTTCCTCTACGATTTTGCCATTTGTATCTCTTAAACATTTAATCTCCTCTTTGAATGTTCTCTTGCTGTTGTAATATTGGAAAAACATTTTGGAATTGGTTTTAGCTCCCTTAGCAATGTTCATTTCTATTTCTCTCTTGGCCTTTCTAACTTCCTTTTTGACTTGCGTTTGCAGTTCCGTGTACTCTTTCTGCGTACTTTCTTTTTGGTCCTTTTTTAATGCTCTGTAAAGTGCCTTTTTTCGCTGAATATTTTTTTTAATTGATCTATTAAACCATTTTGGCAATTTAGTTTTACATTTAGATTTGTCTACTTTAGGGATGTAATTGTTTTGCGCCTCTAGTACTACATTTTTGAAGAACAACCATCCTTCTTCTGTGGGTGTTTTCTCTATTTTACTCCAATCTACTTCTGTTAGTCTCTGTTTCATGCCTTCATAGTTTGCTTTTCTAAAATTGTAAACCTTAACTTTAGTCTTTACTTTTGGGGATTTAAAAAACACTTCAAATGAGACCATGTTATGGTCTGAGTTTGCCAGTGGTTCTCTGACCTCTGTTTTAGTTATTCTGTCTTCGTTATTTGAAAAGACTAAATCAAGGCATGCCTCCCCTCTAGTGGGTGCCTTGACAAATTGTGTTAGGAAGCAGTCATTTGTCATTTCCACCATTTCTATTTCATCCTTCGCGCTACCCACCGGGTTTTCCCATTTTATTTGGGGGAAGTTGAAATCCCCCATTAGTATGGCTTCTCCTTTGCTACACACATTTCTAATGTCATTGTATAACAGATTATTGTGCTCACCGTCTGAATCTGGCGGTCTATAGCATGCTCCTATTATTATGCCTTTTGAATTTTTGTCTGTTATTCTGACCCATATTGATTCGGTTTTATTTTCTTTGTCCAGGTTTAACACCTGGGCTTCAAGACTGTTTCTTATGTATAGCGCTACCCCTCCTCCTCTTCTGTCCTGCCTGTCTTTCCTATACAGTGTATACCCACAAATATTATATTCGTCCCCATCACTCTCAGACAACCACGTTTCTGTAACACCTATCACATCATAGTTACCTGTTAGTGCAGTAGCTTCAAGTTCTAGATTTTTGTTTCTGATACTTCTAGCATTTAGATAAATACATTTAATGGTTGTCTTACCTGAGTTGTTGTTCTTGTTTTGATGCGGTCTCCCTTCTGTTTTTTTGTTGATTTCTCCCCCCTTCCTTTCTAGTTTAAATGCTTCCGAACCTGCTCGAGGATCTTTTCTCCGAGTAGACTAGTTCCCTTGTTATTTAAATGCAGTCCATCCCGTCTATACAGATAGTCCTCGTTGTAGAATGTGGTCCAATGATCAAGATAGGTGAAGCCTTCCCGTGTGCACCACGTCTTCAGCCATGCGTTTTGATTAATTATTTCCAGCTGTCCATATGGTCCTTTGCAAGGTGCGGGTAGTATACCAGAAAATACCACAGTTTTGGTTTTCTCTTTTAATTTCCTTCCTAGCTCTCTGAATTTGTTTTGCAGGGATTTTGGTCTGTCTCTTCCAATGTTGTTTGTACCGATGTGGACGACTACTACCGGGTCGTCTCCTGTTCGTTCTAGGAGCCTGTCCACGTTCTCAGTGATGTGCTTGACCGAGGCTCCCGGAAGGCAGCACACTGTTGTAGTAAGGGGGTCCAAACTGCGAACTGAACTTGCTGTGTTTCTCAATATGGAGTCCCCAACAATCATGACCTCCCTTCTTTTTGCTGTCTGGTCACCACTGTCAATAGGGTCCTGGATGTTGTTCCTTTCATTCTCTTGTTGTTGGTTCTGCTCATCACAATTCTGAAGTGACTCAAATCTGTTGGTTGTTTTGATTTCTGGTGGTTGTGTTTGACGAAGTTTCTTTTTTTCCCTGCTTCTGCCTACCTGAACCCAGCTGTTCTGACCTTCTATCTCCCTGGTGGCTTTCAGTCTGTTAGGGGTGATGCAGACATCCATGAATTGTGGGTGTGCCAGTTCCTCAAGATCCTGTTGCTGTCTCACTTCTTCCAGCTCCATTTCTAGCATACTTACTAGTTTATGCAAATCCTGGATCGCGCGGCACTTTACGCACACTTGGTTTAGCTCCGCTGGGTTTTCTCGGATTTCCCACATCAAGCAGGTGTCACAGATTACAGGCTTGAAGACCATGTTGAGGTTTTTTTTTTTTGAAGTTTAGTTTCTTCTGCAACTGTCAACCTGCTTTCCAACTGCTTCGAAACTGCTCTGTACTTTTCCACGCCTGTACTTCTCCCACTCGCTGTCGCTTCCACTCGCTGTCGCTGGGAAGACTGCCTCGTTTAACTGCGTTGTTCTGCTGTGCTGTCGGCTCCTCCCCTCGCCCGTGTCTCAAAACGGCGCTGAATTTGAATCAGCTGCTCCGAGTTTCAGCTTGTTTGTTATCAGAAAAACACACGCGGCTGTGTTTCCCCAATGTCCCCTGTTTTCTGATTAAAGCAATTCAAGATGCAATTTCTCCTTTCTGCTTCGAAACTGCTCTGTACTTTTCCCACTCGCTGTCGCTTCCACTCGCTGTCGCTGGGAAGACTGCCTCGTTTAACTGCCGATGTTGTCGTTGAGTTCTTCCAATTTGCTACCTTGTCAGTACCGTTGAGATGTGGTATTGCAGAATTAGAAGTAGTTTGTGATCTGTTTATGTCTGATAGAGACAAAGTATGAAAATGACTCATTTTAAAGAAAAGGGGAACCATCACCAACCACTTAACTTTTTAATACCACAAGAAACCTGTTTCTGGCAGAGTACTATTTTCACTCTATTTTCCTTAACATGAGGAACAGCTGGTCAGTGCACTGGACCTCACACCACAAATACCAGACAGACTGAGATCATCAAGAAAAATGCCAGATCCTCACGATTTAAACTTACAGTCTTCGCAGTGGTAGTGGAAAAATATATTGCAATACACTGTGATGATTTGACTTTGCACTGGAAGGGAATTCTGAGAGGAGCCTCATTGTATGATTTTTTAAGCAGGTGACTTCAACAATATTGATATTAAAAATATCAGTACAGTAAGAACTATAATCGTGGATCATTTAGCACCATGTACCCTTTTTTTGTGAAATGAATAAGAAACTGCTGTGTGGTCCAGTAAAGAAAAAGGATTGTAACCAGGAGTCCCTGACTCAGTCCTTTAACCTCCTATGCTCTGTCTTTTGGGTGACAGGTTGTTGTAAGTGACTCTGCAGTTGATGCATGTTTCACACACCCTAGTCTCTGTAAGCTGCCTTGGATAAACATGTCTGCTAAATAAACACATAATAATAATAATAATAATAATAATAATAATAATAATAATAATAATAATAATAATAACTACAACTGCCAGGCAGTTTTGCGGCTCCCAAGCCCCAGTATCAGTACCCTTCTAAGTGTGTTTAGATCTCAATATGCCAAGTTTAAAATCAGCAACTTCAACAGTTCCATACAAGAAAGTTTTTTTTTTCCAAAAACGCATTAGGCGGCCATCTTGTTTAACGCACAAATGCCATTTTTGAAAATGTAAGTTTTACCGACACAGGCATGATGGTTTTCAAGTTTGGAGTGTCTAAAGTGAACCATTTTTAAACTGAAGCAGTTTTAAATATAAGAAGAAAATGTAGGAGTGGCAGCCATATTGTTTCACGAAACATAACCATTTTAATATATTTGATGACTACCAAGTTTGGAGTCTGTTGGTCAGGCAGTTTTCAAATAAAAGCAGTCTGCTGTTAAGGGCACGTTTCGGTGAAATTTGCGGCAGCCATTTTACTATTGAATTGTATCACAGCAGCTTCTGCTTTGCAAGCAGGTTTGGATGCTGATATCTGCCAAGTGTCAGATCAGTCACTTCAACGGTTCCAAAGAAGAACATTTCGGGAGGTTTCAAAGAAATGTGTCACACGGCGATTTCGGTTTAACACCAATTTCTTAAAAGTCAGTTGTATTACTACAGTGTAAAGGGTGATGCTTGTGAAGCTTCGAGTTAGTCAAGTAAATCGTTTGTCAACTGAGGCAGTTTTAGATTTTAGACGTAAACATACACCTGGCGACCATTATGTTTTATGAAACATAACCATTTTGACATATCTGTATTCCATTGTTACTGGGACAATATCTACCAAGTTTGGAGTTTGTTGGTCAAATGGTGTTCAAATAGCAGTAGTTTGCTATTAAGGGCGCGTTTTGTTAAAGTTTGTGGTAGCCATTTTGACATTAAAATTTATCACAGAAACTTTTGCTTTGCAAACTTGATGCGGGTTTGAATGCTGATGATATATGCCAAGTGTCAGATCAATCGCTTCACCAGTTCCCAAGAAGATGATTTCGAAAGGTTTCTAAAAAATGCGACAAACGGCCATTTTTGTTTCCGGTCAACACAATTTTTAAAAGTCAGTTGTATTGATACAGTATCAGGGAAGATGCTTGTGAAGTTTGGAGTTAGTCAAGTAAATCGTTTGTCAGCTGACGCTGGTTTAAATTTCAAATATAAACGTATAAGTGGTTGCCATCTTGTTTTATAAAACATTACCATTTTCACATATTTCTATTCCATTGTTACTGGGACGATAACTACCAAGTTTGTAGTTTGTTGGTCAAACGGTTTTCAAACAGCAGCAGTTTGTTGTTAGGGACGCGTTTCGATAAGATTTGTGGCAGCCATTTTGACATTAAAATTTATCACAGCAACTTCTGCTTCGCAAACCTGATGCGGGTTTGGATGCTGATGAAATATGCCAAGTTTCAGATCAATCACTTCACCGGTTCCCAAGAAGAAGATATTGAAAGGTTTTATCGTAAAATGCATCACGGCGCCAATTGCAAGGAAGCAGCAGCAAAAAGTTTTCAGCATCTGACAGCCAAAGTATCCAGCTTGTTAGCTGCCAAGTCAGAACCTGATCAGTCACACAGCTTCGAAGCAACAGCAGTTTAAAGTTTTGGGAACAAAAAAAAAAAATAATAATAATAATAAAATAAATAAATAAATAAACAAATAAATAAATCTTAACAATAACAATAGGCTTCTCAGCCTTTGGCTTGGAAGCCTAATTAAAGAGCCAAAAGGGATATACTAGCAAGAAACAACACCAGGAAAGAACAGTTTCTGTACATTATTGTTCTTAGTACTGAGTTTTCTTCTAGTTTCGTACTGTTAAATACCATTGCTGGCAGTTTGTTTTAAGTCACCATGCTTTTATGACTGTTTTTATTTCCAATTTGAGCACACAGCCACTCTCAACAGAATTAGATGAGGCTGCCACCACAGTACATCATGTACTGCGGTGGCAAACTAATTCATTTAAATGGGACTTGACTTGCAGCATAATTGCACTTCTTTAAAAAAAAAAAACCTCATGCTCTTCACAATTGAATACATAGCTTAAGAACGAAAGCTGTTTTACAATAAAAAAAAAAAAAATCAAGACATATGTAATGTTGTAATTGGCTTGGGGAAAAAAATAGTTTCAATTTGTCTCTACTCCCACAATACTGTACTAAGAACCTGTAGAATATGTGCTGAACAGTATACAGTGTAGGTGAATCCTCTCAGTACTGTTAGGCTTACTTTGAAATATTTCAGAGTTTTTGTTTCCATAGCTGCAGCAGTCACATGACTATGTTATGTAATGGTGTTAGGAGCCCTCTTTGCTAACTGGTATAAACCAAATACAGTATATGCACAGGGCATCTTGAAGGTAAGCAGTATTATAGTACTTATAGTAAAATGACTGCTCATAATCACATACATTGAAAACTTGAGTAATTTTTTAGGCAATGCTATATTCTTATCTGTTCAACCAGAAGACAATTTAAAACTCCAGCCTGGAACTGAAAATATTTACATGAAGTTGTAAAAAAGTAGATTACTTTTAATAAGACATAGGGTAAATGACATGAAGCTCAGTGGCTACTTTTAATCCTTTTAACTTGAAACAGCCATGTGAGGCGAGAGTGTATTAAATGGAATGTCCAGACAGTAATTTATGTGTACAGAAATAAAATAATTTATTTTTATTTTCTATACACAACAAAAAGGATTAAATAACAAAAGAAAACAAAATGGTGTGAGGGAAGGAGTGCAGGGGTGAAATCCAAAACAAACTGATGACACGTCTTTAATTTGTCTTCGTCGTGACCATAAACAAAAAAAAGACAAAAGAAATGTTAGTATTTCAAAAAAAACCCGCTGCACAAAACCAGTATCTCCCTTCACCCGTTACTCCTCCTACTTTTTCTTTCGGACCAACCCCGAACACAGTAGTACGTTCCCTTTAGTATGTAATGTCCCGCCTCTGTAGTCAGTGGAACACCAATCCCCAACCGACACGTGTCCTTATCCTTCACTTGACTCCAGTGGCTGGAATTTACATACTCGTACTTCCGCCCCTCACCAAGGTGCCGCCCCTCAAAAGATGACTTTTGCCATGGTCACGAGATCTTGGTAAGGGAAGTCCCGAGTTGGTTTGATGCCACCTACTGTCGGGAGGCTGAATCACAGACCGAAACCCCTTTGACTCATCACACAGCCATGTTTAGAAGTAATGCTTTGCATAACTACTGCACACGGCAGAACTAGGGGAGGCAGTATTTGTAACAAAGGTAGAATTCCAGCTTTTGCAACATTTAAAGAGACTGGTGAGCATGACAGTGTTAAACTATTTATAAAACTTTGTTAATTTCTGAAGACAACTACTGATTTGCTTATGTGGTCGAAAGCTGTCTGACAGGTGAACACAAATGCTACAGAGGATAGTGACATCCAAACGGCATCAATCTATAGACACAGTGAACCAAGCGCTGAATTCAAGTTGTGAGCAGCTCTGTCAACCAGAAAAATACAGAGGAAAAATATAGCTTAAAATCTGTCAGTTTTCTGGTGCATATGCCAATGCGGCATGAAATAATTAACAACTTTGGCTTGGTGAATCTCCTTCATCTTGTCTAGTTGAGATCCAGAAGTGTTTATGTCCTATCTTCCAAGAACGTAAAATCCTTCATAATAAGAATAGGCTGGCTTGACTTTCAAGGCGGTATGCTTTCTTTCACAGCAAAAGCCTTATTATCCGATCTGAGCACCTTAAAAAATATTTCAAAGTAGGATTGAACCACACAGTGTGTTTACTTTTGAAAGGGAATTGAGGGAGCCAAGATTTAAGGACTTATCAATGGTATACATGGAATCCAAATCACAAGCCATGCAGGAAACCAATGAAGTATACATTTAAATTACTTTTATGAATGCATGCCTTTATTGTGAACCCAGTATATATGGCTTAAAACCATAATTTAATGCAGTTAGTTAAATGGCTGCAGTACAGTGGGTTAGGGTTCAATTCTTGTTGTCCAAACAGCTATTCCTGATAGTCCTCCCTGCAGGTATCTGGGAATTAATAATGCTTCACATGGTCGTACATTACAAGAAGTGTATGTGTAATTACATTAAACGTGCTCCATCTCGTAATCTTCAATTTTTTTAAGGCAGTCATGCTGCACCACTGCTATTCACTGTCTGTGTTATGGATAAGCAAATACACTCAGTCTCGTTGAAAGCAGGATCTTGAATTGGATCATGCATTGCCTTGTTAATATGCCTCATGTCCCAAATCTCTGCTTCAGCAGAATAAGCTGATCCTCAATTACCTATGGTGCTTTTGAAGCAAAAACTGACTAGCCAATAGGGAATTGCAAAAAAGAACCACATTTTTGTCCTCCACTAAGGTGTTTTTGCTTTGATTCTATTAGTGTGTTTCACTAACAAGCACAATCTTAAGATTGTATCTTAAGAACTGGATCAATAAGCATAATTATAAACCTTAAGTATTATTATCTTACAGAAAATCACTTTAAGCTAAGGGGGCTTTATACAGCATGATTTGCAGTTCCATTACCTTCAAGTGTTCAAAGTGGCCGCCATTTAAGATTTTTGATGCATATTTCAGTGCACAGGTGCAGTGGTGATGCAGTGCTCCGGAACAGACAAACACAAGACAGTTCACAATTAACAGCTATTTATTTTCTGCTGGGTTGCATGTCAACAACTCTTAAATAATAAGCATGGAGTCTACTCACCATGTGTATTGCGCTGTGCACAAGAAGGGTTACAGTCCCTAAAGAATAAGACACTTAAATTACAACCAATACAAACACAGACACATCTCCTGACGGACGGGTGCTCTAGTGCAGGTGAGTGGTGAAAAGACAAACACAGATGTAAAAACGGTGCAGTGTAGCTTGAAGCAAGAGCTCCCGGTTCATGTTAGCCGTCTAGTGAAGCAAACAATGACAATTAGCTGACAAAACACGAAACACTCACGGTACTTTTATATTCTCTCTCTCTAGTCCTTTTAGTTGGTGCTGCCAATCATATTTCCCCCAATTTGTGACTGACACATCGCCTACCGCATTATGTAGCCCCGCCCCCTTCCTGAATATCCAGCTTCCGACTGACCCTGGAATTAACTGCCAAACCATCCATTCCGGGGCACTCTGTTCCGGTTGTACAGTGCCCTCACAGGTCAGGAGGGAGACTATTGATGAGGATTCATTCGTTCTCTGTCACAGTATGTCAGGAGTGCCTATAATTAACTGGGGTTCATTATGTTTTGCTTTTGTATCTATTTTTGTTTAATTTGCACTTGTTATGTTTCATATTTGATTTAGTTTATTATCCAAAGGGAGGCACATTGTTGATTATTTTGTATCGCTGTGTTTAACTTATTTATTGTTAAGCATGTGCTAATATTTGTAATACAGCACAGGTGATTTGAGGGAGAAAATAGTCCCATTCCCCAATTCCGAATGCAGCCAGGTGTTTTCCATTTGCATCAATTAATTATCATTGACAGTTCATTATATAAGGAGAACTAAAAGTACAGGAGGGGAGCGTATGGTTCCAGGGGGAATCGAATGGAGGACATAGGAAGTCGGCCATTTTGACAGACAGGCAGGCAGACAGATCTGGATGGTAACAACTCTAACAGAATAAAGAAGGATAAAGACACGGTAGCGTGATGGAAGGAATGGCCGGTCATAAACTGATAACAAAGCTAAATAATCATCCTTTAATTATGCTGTCGAAGTGGCAGTTTTTGATTAAAAGAAGACTATTCGTATTATTATTCTCGAGAACTATGAATTAGAAATGAATCAGATGTAAAGATAAAAAGAATTGCTGTTATTATTTGTGGTTTTTGACAAGGCGTTGTACTGCTTCCCTTCAAGACATCCTCTTCCAAGACTGATGCACCGGAGGAGTGAACAGGCACGAACTGAGGGATGGACCGCCAGCTCCCTGTACTCACCCAATATGTGAGGTCCTACCCTACTTAAGTTAAGTACCAGTGGCTGGGTTGGAAGACCAAATACCAGTAGGGAGGGCTGAAATCAGGGTATATGGAGAGGGGGGATTGAGCCTGAAGGGAGCTAAATACAAATCTTACACCAGGACGAACAAACGGATTAGGAGGTTCTTGGATTGGTCATCTTCAACTTTACCTTTTCTTGTTGACATTTGTATCGGGGCAGGGTTTGGCGACTTGGTTGAAGTACAGGACCTACAAACTAAGGACCTCATGCACTAAACAGCAGAAAGCCCCTTACTGCATGCTTTGTGCACCTGCTGTATTCACTAACCAGTGGCAGGCAACCTAGCACATGGAAAAAGTACTGCATTCGAGTTATTTAACTATAATGAATAATGTTAATGTGTGGAAATGTATGCAATTGACTTCACAAAATACCATGAGGGAGGTATTTGATATGCAAACCATACTCACTTAAGGGCACTAACTTTACTAGGTGCCTCAGCGTGTGTTAAAAGTACCACTCATTGAAACCAGGCTGTGTCATAGAACCAGCAGAAGAGCTTTACATGAGAGTGAGAAGAAGAGTCAGGGAGAGAGTATTTCGGACCAGGCAGACATTACTAGGGCTGTGTGAGGAGGAGGTAATTACTAGCTAAAGATTGAGCACAGACCATACTTGCTAGCCTTATATTAATGACCCTGGAGAATTCACAATATCAGAAATTTCACAGACAAATATGCTTACCTACCATGAACAATATGCATTGTATTTTCCTTACAGTATTTTCCATAACTCTTCACTGCCATACTTATATGAAGTAGAAGCAGCGCTACAGTAGCTGTCCAGCATCAATGCAGTGCATTTGGTTACTACAGCAACAGGGTTAAACAAATTCCTCATACTGTACAATGACATAACAGATTTGCTTGCAGTGTATGATAAACATAAAAAATGCAGACAGCTGACAAATCAAAACAAGCTAAATTAATTTGAACAGAAGATCAAAAAGAGAAAATATTTAACATGAAAGAAAAGAAAACACTTAACGTTAACTGTACCCTAGTGACTATGTGAAGACCCTCCACACTGTTTTTTTAGGAGGAAATCTCTGGTGGCCCTGGCGGAAGGTCATCCCCGCTCTGGACATACTAGCAATGGACTGGAGAGCAGAGGATATTTCAGATGATAAAGAATGAATATAACCTTCAACTGCTGATGAGGTCCAGTGCCCCATATTTTTGATTAGATGCTGGTTGATATTTGCTTTTGCTGCTGATTTGGCTGCCCCTATTCTGAATGAGTGAGGAGTGTAGAATTTCAAGGGAAGACCTGCTCTGGACTCCAAAGTGGAGAGATGTGAAGAAAACCAATGTCTTGATAAAATGGACCAACTTGAATTGCTGAGCAAAGGGTCAGAGGATGAAATGGCCTTGCGTTCTGTGATGTGCTTCAGCATGGACGAGTAGGGACACAGAGGAGAGTTGATTTTTGAAAGCTGAATACATTGTCCTTGCCGCAGCTGATCCGTTTTTGAAACCCGAAGGAACAGGATGAAATAGGAATCTTGATGAGGTTCAGGTCACTGCAGCAGATACCTAGAGTAGGAAAGCTGGAAATATAAGGAACTGTATATTGGGAGCATCTCAAAAACACCAAAAAGTTGTTAGGCATATGGTTTCCATAGTAAAATCATCAAATGGAGAAAAGCAGCCTTGGCTCAGAATAGTGATCAAGTTGCCGAGAATGCATGTGAGCAGGAGATGGAGCCAGGGAACATTTGGAAATTCCTCACAGGAGGAGACGGACAGCTGGGATTGATAGAATAGTTGGAGAAGTGATGGACATCAAGTGAAATTAGTGTTGAATTCCTGACAAATAGGATTTGATAGTAGCTGGTGCCAGATGTAGAGAGTCCTTTGCATGAACTATGAAAGCCATGATACAATTCTGGTTAAATGGAGTAGGATTAATCCTGCTTTGGAAACGGAAAGTTACATAACATGCCGAACCTGTAGAGTATGAGGATCTGGTAGAAGGGGCAAGTGTTGAAGCCATGTAATCTTGAGCTGAATTAACTAGCTTATTGATAGTTGGATTCAGTTAAAAATCAGCTGATTGAACTGTGGAGTTGCTGCTGGAGATGGTAGAGTTGTAGGAACCAGACTGTGGAATTTGGAAAACTGTGAATGAGAAAGAGCATCAGCTGCATTCTTATAAATGCCCGGTAGATAAGAGGGGAACTGGAACATCCTTTATTTATAATGTGCACTGTAGCTACATTATGGAAGCAGAATAATAATGATTTTTTTTAGACCAGAGATGACCCCATAGTTGGGCAGCTGCAACTATTGGGTATATTTCGAGAAGAGCTGTGGATTTTAGACATGGAGATAGATTTTCCATTTATTGCGACCATGTGCTGGAAAACGATTGATCATTTAAGAGACCTCCGAATCCCAAAGATGCATCTGTAAACAAAGCCAGTTCGTGTGGTGCTAAAATGAAATCATCATAGAACATAGAAAGGCTATTCCAGTGCTGAATAAGAGCAGACCACATTTTAATGTCTTTCTTAGCTTCTGAGGAAATATTAATGCAAGAGTCCAAGTTTTTTGCTGTCAATGCAAACACCAGTAGTCGAGATATAAACGTTCTCCCTTGGGGAATAATAAGAATTGCAAAGTTGAAATGACCCAGTAAGTAAAGCAGTGCAAGTTTCTTAATTGTTTTATTTTACTGATCTGAAAGTTCTGAAGAAAATGAATATGGTTGAGCTTGGACTTCTGAAAGTGGAACACCGACTTCTGAAAATAAACTTTTAAGATTAGAAATCACTTCTGCTGGCGGATCTGAAAGAGAAGAAATCAATAAAAAAAAATTGTCAACAAGATGAAGCAGAAATGGAACATGGTAAGCGTTGAGAAGTATCAAGCATAATGCTTCTGAGAGTGTATCGAATATCATTGGGCTGCTGCGGCAGCTGAAAGTTAACTGAGTAGCGAAATAGAACTTTCCTTCCCAGCATATACCAAATAGATGACGAAGAGAAGGATGAATTGGCATTACCTTAAATGCATCTGATATATCTGCTTTAGCTAATGAGGAACCTCGACCTGCTAATTTAATAGTGTGAATTGCATCTGAAATGGTAATATAATGAAGAGAAAATTAATCTGAGGAATGAGCAAGTTGATGGTGCTAGTGTTTGACCCCCGTAGTGCTGTTGAATCGATGATGAGACGCTGTTTTCCTGACATTTTCCTAGTGTAGATGCCGATGGGATTAATTCTGTAGACTAGAAATGGGAGAGCTAAAAAAGGACTGACTATAAAACCTTTCTTTATTTCTTTTTCAACGAGAGAATGAACTACCTCTGGTTCTTGAATGCCAGAACGAAGGTTCTTGCTTTGAAAAGAGGAGGACGGAATTTGACTGATTCCGATTGAAAAAACGTTTTTTAGTCTATCAATTAAGTAGCTGGTGAAATTGGTGTCAGGGTGATTCTGGAGTTTTTTGGATAGCACCAGAATGTTTATGGGAGTGGAAACTGTGAGCATTGGAGAGAGTCACTTATGAGCTAGAGGGCAGATTGTATTGGAATGGGCATCCCTGCAAGTATTGCACATATGAAAGAATTTACATTGCCTGCTTGAGCACAAACCAGTATTAAAATTATTGCAGATTTGTCTCCCACTGGATAATCTAATTGTGTGCCCGTATTTATCTTGCCTTGAGGATAAATCTGGAGGAGCTGAAGCATGGGTAGGATTATGAAAGGAGGCTCTGTTTGAGTAGAGAGATACGGAGCTGCCAGGAGCAGATTTGGAGTTTGACGCTATTGCTGATTTTGGACAGAGGGATGTTGAATGGGCTGTGGAAGCGCCAACTCCACATGCATTGACTCTGAGACCACCAAAAATTCTATTAAATAAATCTGAATCAGGTTGTGCCAGGTTAATTATGTGGTTATTGAATACCAAAATAGCTGCTGCTTTTGCTGAAAAAGCTCTGTGATAAACACGGTCCCTCCGTATCTGACAGACAGTTCCACTATGTAATATTCATAGGAGTCCAATTCTGCTCTTCGATTAGGATATACAGAATATACCACGTCATAGCACGAAGGCAAGGATGAATTACCCCAATGTAAATTATTTTTTTAGTAATCTGGGGTCTCTGGATTTTAAAGTAACTGATAGATCTCCACAATCCACAACTCTGATCTAGAAACTCTGACGGCACCATCAATAATGAGATGAGATTGACATCCTTACCTTCGATTATATTACTTCTCATTTGTGGAGATATTGAGTGACAGCGAGCTGAGGTTGGAGAGGAGGAGCTGTATGTAGAAGTAGTGCATGCAGTAGCAAGGTTGTAGATTGGATGATCTGATTCAATGACTGAAGTTAGAGCGGGACCGGAAGAAACTGTAGCCACCGCTGCAGTGTTTGTTGCAGGAATTAGTGAGAGAGGTGAACTTTGTTTCTCCTGTTCCATATTAGACACACTTTTATCCAAATCTGACAGTTTGGTACTAACCGAAGATAGTGTGTCGGCAAAAGGCTGCATAAAAGATTTAATTTCATTAAATATCATGGCTGGCTGCTTTTCAGAGAAGGAAGAGAGATTCTCAGTCACTCCCTGCTGAAATTGCATTGGTGTTTTTAAGGAAGTTTTTTACTAGTTTATTCATAATCCAGTCCTTCCAAAACAATCATTCCTGAGCAGCATCCTGAGGCCAGAGTTGCTTGGATCAGCGAAGATTGGGACCTTGGGTGGCAGGTAGAAAAGGAGACACTTGAACGATAGCCTGATCGGATTTAAGTGAGATGCCAGAGGGAGTGAAAAATCAGAGGCTGGAGGGACCATGGTTTGAAGCTGGAGAAGAATGATCTGGTATAGACAAGAAATCCTGAGAATCCTCTGAATCAGAAGACATATGCTGTGAGTACTCCATTGTGACTGATATAAGTCAGTGAGTTTTGAAATCTCTTTAGTATTAAACAAAAAATGAAAAAAAAATAAGACAACTAAGTAGGGGTGACTGAAGGTTACATAAGGTAGATTTAATTGATTAAAGGACATGATAGGATATGGGGGTCCTAGCTCCAGCGCCCGAACTACGCTAAATAGGTTAACATTTAAGAGTGTAAGTCCTTTGTGTAGCTGGAGTTCTGTTGTTTTTTTCACTGGGTACAAATTCAGTACAAACTTTTAGGTCTAGTTCTAGGCCATTTTCTTGCTCTCTTGTTTCAGGATTGTCTATTGTTTGTTTGGTTGAATGTATTTGTCTTTATTGCATTTATCTGCTGTACTTTACCTGTGGTGGAGAGATAAATATGGCGACTGTTTGTTTGAAAATGATCTGCCGATAACGGAAGGTCAATATATAGGAACTTTTATATTACTTGATTTTGTTTTATTATAACAAATCATAACAAATTTCACTCAAAATAAAATCAGTAATAAAAAGAACATTCCCTATCTTCATTGACATATAATTGTAATAATATCCACCCTCACTGAAATGACCAGAATCACAGGCAAGTTTGGAAAATAACTGATACCAAACACAAGACTGTAATCTCTGACAGTTCCCTCTGTGCTGGGTATTATTGGTTAATGTAGCCTTTTTCAATCTACATAAAGTATAGGTGTCATTACTCTTTCCATGGAACATAAAGATACACAGCATTGAACCTGGTCTGTCAATCGTAAGATAAGACTCAAAGGAATCCTTAATTAGAGTTGATTACTATGGCTCAGTATTCTTATTGGTTTGATGGTTGTTCCATTTTTTGTTTCATTCACTTATTTATTTATTTTTTGTAATTTGAATAAGTGGAGCTGGGTGGGCTGGGATTTAACTGTATATTTCAGAGTAAAACTGAAAGCCCTACATCTAATACATATTTAAATGTGCAGTTTAAATGTAAAATGCCTTAAACGAAGAACATGTACAATTAATAAAACCTTTAGTTATGCGTGCATATAATACAATTACAATTCTGGATGGATATTTTGTTGAAACTCATTATTCCAAAGCCAGCTGAGGCCTCCCATGAAAACCTCCATAATTGCTGGAGGCCTCAGCTTACCCTGCAACCTCATTCATAAGGAACTCTTCTGTTTTCCTTTCTGCAGGGAAAGCAGGATCTCACCATTCCAAATGTCTCTATGGCATGTCTGACGACCCACCACACAAACACATTCGGAGGAATAATATACAGCATGGCAGCCTAGATGTCTGATGTATTGGATTCATCACTTTCTATTGTCAGCTCAATGTGACTTCCTGTGCCACCCTATACATCATACAGTTTCAGCATCCTAACAGCATAGCAGGAAAACAATTTAGACTATCAGTTTGCCTTTCAGCTATGTACATAGTCTGTCATACAAAATAACAAGATTAAAGCTGTAATGCCGGACCTTATTCACATTTTATTTAAATACAATTTATTTTGTTGAATTAAACCAGGTTTGGTATTCATTAGGGTGTTATTAGTTTAGAGTGTAATTGTTTAAAATACCTACATGATCAGTTTTTATATAGTAGTAACTATGCAGTGTAAGATGTGTTCTTATTTCAGTATCTGTTCGTAGTCTATTCCATGTACACATTTGTGTTGTACACATGCATTCTTATTAATGTTGTAAGCGTTCTATTTGAGTGCTTCTGGTTATTGGCTATCTGAGTTTAAACGTTTAAGAAATCTAACACAGATCTAACACTCCTAGTATTCACTTGGCTATATGTTAAGGCTCAAGGCTCCAGCAAGTGTAGTGTCACATGTTAAGTAAATTAGTGGTCTTTTGAGTAGAGGGTTATGGGCCCGATTCCCAGGCTACCTTTAGTTTCCACGGACAAGATGTATTATGTTTAAAGTGAGCTCTTTAGGCCAGGCTAGCGATAATTCCTGAAGAGCAGGTAATATCCTTCATGGTTAGAACAATAGCTGTGTGGGAATCAGTGTCAAGTGCTTTTCCCAATAGCTCTCAGGCAAGAGAAATTACAGGCACTACCAGCTGTTTAAACCAATAGTAATGTATAAGAGCATGCATCTGTGGCCCTTACAAAGTTGTTGTGTGGAATATGTCTGCTTGAAAGGCCTTAGTGTAAAGCAATGTAATAATTTAGGCAGTAGGTGGAGTGCAGATGTCAAATGATGTCAATACAAACTTCTTTTTTAGCTTGGATTCTAACCAAACATATCCCAGGCCAGCTCTTAGATCAAACCACACCATCCCTGCTAAATTACTACACAGAAAAAAGCATGATTACATTTTTAGAAGAAGTAGGAGTCTTTTTGAGACTGTAGTTGCAAGCAGGTTTCAGGGGGAGCATATGTGTCCCTACAGCTGAAACTGCTTTTGGGGAATGAAAACAAAATACACAAATGGTTGTATCACTATGGATACCAAAGAACTATATTTGACTTTAAAACTGAATGTTGCGTCATTTAGGCAAACTGCAATTTCAAAATACTAAATAACACATGGATCGACTGAATTGTCTGCCAATTTATTTAATTTAAGAAATGTAAAGACCTAAGAGGTTGTTGTCTAGGGATGGCAGCATAAACTGAACTTATTGAATACAATAAGTGCTTATTTGCTTGTTTTGTACTGCATTTGAATACATATTCTTCTCAATACTGGGTATTTAAAACATAGTGGAAAGTTTAAAAATTAATCTTTCATTGGTAAAAATTACAACATTTTTCTCTCTCCCTTACTCTGACTCATCGCATAGCTGCTCACTGGCAGCCTCTGTACTGTGACCCCATCCTACAACTGATGAATAGCAGCGATGCAGCTGAGGATAATGGAGACAGCTGCAAATCATTAAGGTTACAGTTATAGATTGCACTGAGCCTCTCCTCTCTGCGAGGGCTATGGTTGCGTTCTACCCTAGGGAAAGCAGCT
This sequence comes from Polyodon spathula, assembly GCF_017654505.1. Taxonomy (NCBI): domain Eukaryota; kingdom Metazoa; phylum Chordata; class Actinopteri; order Acipenseriformes; family Polyodontidae; genus Polyodon; species Polyodon spathula. The sequence goes on along the minus strand of NC_054535.1, from coordinate 96,310,526 downwards.
TAGGCACCTGGGCTGGTGTGAAACATCTTCCGCAGGCCTGTGTGAGAGGATTTCGGCTTGACTGGTAAACATCCTGGGTGCCCTACTGGTGTAACTTTATTTAGCTTCCCGGCTTGGCTGGGATCTTTTTGTTTTCCATTTCATTCCCTATTACCGGTCTTTTGGAATTCAGTAACAGAAGCTTGGCCTGACCCTCTAACCACTGAAACAGGTAGAGTACTGAACAAGTGTACTGGCCTCAGTACACAAATACTGTCATCTGTCAGACCCACCTATCAGATGAAAGGCATGTATCTTTAGTCGACAGAACTGCGTACGAACTGGGAGAACAGAGGTCGTGTACTGTAGGTGATTTTCTCTGTTGCCCATCCCAAACATACAGTATAATGGATATACCATGTAGGTACCTTTTCTATTATATGGTTGTACTGTAGTTAGGCTACAAGTCTTTACAGTGTTTGGCGAATGTGTTTCATATTTTTCAATAAGAGTGCATGCCCATGGTAGATTATAAGGGTTTATTATGAAGTGAAAACTACCATAAGTAGATGTTTACTTAGTATTAATTCAATAGTACTGTAAATACATTTTTGTTCATTGATAATTACTTTTACTGTACTGACACTTATTATAAAGTGTTAATGACTCTCATTATAAAGTGTTACCAATGCACTACACTTGGGACAAAAGGGATTTGTAACTTAAGGCATTAAAGGAAAAATTGTGATTTGATTCATGCAGCTTGTCTTTTTTATTCTTAAATAAATTAAATTCTAACTTAAACAATGTATTAATCCTATAACTTAATCGTGTATAAATCTTTGTCTCCTTAATAATAAATACGCACACTTCCTACTGTGTCACTGTGCCCTCCTGTACAGTTTGAAATTAATTACAGGAGCTAATAGTGTAGTTGAGTCTGTGCTTTCTGTAATTGTACCATGCACCATCTGAGACTGTGCAGTGCCCCTGCCTCAGCTGCCCGAGAGTGCAATGCGGTATCTGCTGACTGCAACACTTACATTGCTAACAATATGCTAAATATGCATAACTTAATTGCATTATTCAAAATAATTAGCTAATACATTTTTGCATAATGACAAGGTAAGCAAATATCGCTCTAACTCTGTGGGCATTGCCTGAGTAAGTTTAGAGAATTAATAGACTCCCCCTTTCCTAATTATCTATTTTTCATTTTGTAACCCAAGCAATACATTGTTACTGCTTTCTCTTGGGTGTTGTGTAAATTAGTTCCATCTCTGGAAAAGTAAAAAAAAAAAAAAAAAAAAAAAAGACATAAATAAGCTACCTGTCTTTTGTTTCATTTTTGTTTCAGTGTGGTCTTAAACATTCTTTCTAAACTCAGTATGTATATTTAGAATTTGTAAAGATGCTTAATTATTAATTATCAATTATTACAGGGTAATACTACTTATCGAGTACAATTACTACTACTACTAACATATATGATGATAGATGGGTTGTAGTTCATTGTAAGCTGGTGAAAGACAGGATTGGGTTTTTTATGACATGAATTTCGACATTTATTTATTCTCATAACATTTTATTCTCACTGCTGTCGGAGTTCATAACCACTCTTCTGCAGTGAATTAAGTAGATAGTTTTGTTTCATTAACAGAAACAATGAAAGTTTTGAAATTGATACTTTTAAACATGCGGGTGAGGGTATCTATGAACTATAAATAGTAACGTACATTGAGTAAACCTTGATTAACAAAGTGACGACACTAAAAAATCTATTTTATTTTTTTTACTGCAACAGAACTGAACCAAGCACAGAGAGTTTAGGTTGAAATGAACAAGTACATTAGATTTATTGGGATGAGCAAAACAAGCATGGAAACTAAATAGAAATAGAAAATAGTGGTCCACACATCTATATAAATTACAAATCAAAACTAGATTGGCAGTAATGTATTTTAATTAGAAAATAGTAAACAGTTGACACCGTCTACTGGTTGTGGTACACACAAAACATTTTTTTTGTTGCCATAATAACGAACTGAAAATGATAGTAAGGCCTAAATCGATATCCCAAGTACAGCAGAACACAGTGGTGATAATTCCTGCACTGATTGGCTGAGAGAGTATACATAATGATGAAATAATGTACATCTAGATATACTGTAGATGATTGTCTCATCCCACATTCGCTCTTGTTGTGATTTGTATTTATTGTTTAATCTTTCCATAAAGGTTACTCACCATTTTATGTCTATTAACCCTTTCCAACTGTATGCCCTACCTGCTTTCTTTACAGTAGTCCCTACCTGTTAGTCTACATCCATACTCAAATAATTATTCCTTCTACTTGACCCAGCAAGAGCTGCCAGTTTTGTCAAAGTGGCATTGTTATTTACCAGTTATTTCTCCCAGATTGAGTGGGAGGTCATGCTGATCACACCTGTTTCTTTTACCAACTAAAAAGGTCTAGCTACACTAATATCACATATCAGAACATAGACTAAAAGAAAAAAATGCAATAAAAATATTCAATGGTGGTAACTTTTTCATACTAAGGTATCATAATATAATTGAACTAATACACATTGCACTACCATGGCACCATATAAGTTCTAATGTGCTACTATCGGGACCACTGTACAATATTTCTGTCCTCCCCCAACAACAACCCCCGTCGACTTTTCTCCACCTTTTCCTCCCTCCTCAAACCCCCACCCCCTCCCAATCCTCCTCCTTTACACCTGATGACTTCTTCTGCTCCAAAGTAGAGGACATTCAGAATCTATTCTCCAGACCATCTTCTCCTCCCCCCTCACCAGGTGATCACATCCCACATTCCTGCCCCCCTCCCCCATTCTCAACTTTCACACCTCTACCTGACAGACCTTTGCTCCCTATTCCTGGATTCCAGGCCAAATATTTGCGCCCTGGATCTCCTTTTTATTCGTTTCTACCAATACATTAACACCTCTGATTCTCTGGTTCCTTTCCCTTAGCCTTGAAAAGTGCTCACATCACCCCCATTCTTAAAAAAACCTTCTATTGACCCTTCCTGCCCCCAGAACTATCGCCCTGTCTCTCTCCTTCCATTCCATTCTATAACTCGAGCGAGCTGTTGACTGACAGCTGGCATCCTTCCTCACCGAGCACTCTGCCTGGGTTCCATCCTGCAGACCTTCTCTACTTTCCTTCTGCTCTTCCTCTACTGGACAACTCTCACTGCCTTCCGCTGCCTCCTCAAGACCCACCTGTTTAGACTGCACTTCGGTTGATGTACCCCTCCTTCTAAGCACTAGACTTGCATGACCTAAGCACCACATTACTGGATCCTCAGCTAATGCACTATCCTTGCACTACTGCACTACTAATTGTAGATATAACTTGTTGTAATCCTTACTTGTTGCATCCTAGTTCATATTGTATTTTAGTAGTATTATTTGCACTTACTGTTAACTAGACTGTATTTAAATACACTATGTAACACAATTTTTGTTCCTGGGTAGTAAGTGTTATTTCCTAATTGCTTATGCCTCAAAAGTATAGAAAATGGCTATTATTCCCCACAAACTTTGCTTTTGTGACCAGGACAGTGATATTTTGAAATTTACCTATTTCCAGTAAGAAAACGTCTTTTCGTTCACATAAAGTCAGAAAAAAACAACATATGAATCCAAATTAACATGTATTTATGCTAAAGTAATACAAAAATGACTACAAAAGATTTAGAAGTGAGTAGTTTTTCGGGATTTACGATTATACTGTAAATCACTTTCACGAATCAGCCCCCAAATGTAGTCTCCCATCATGTTCTCGTTATACTGTCCTTGGTAGCGGCGTTCAAAGTCCAGTATATCCTGGTGGAAGCGCTCACCTTGCTCCTCCGAGTATGCTCCCATGTTCTCCTTGAATTTATCAAGATGAACATCAAGGATATGGACTTTGAGGGACATCCTACAGCCCACTGTGCCATAGTTCTTCACCAGAGTCTCAACCAGCTCCACATAGTTTCGGCCTTGTGATTGCCCAGGAAGCCCCGAACCACTGCGACAAAGCTGTTCCAAGCTAATTTCTCCTTACTAGTGAGCTTCTTGGGGAACTCATTGCACTCCAGGATCTTCTTTATCTGTGGTCCGACGAAGACACCGGCTTTGACCTTTGCCTCAGACAGCTTAGGGAAGAAGTCTTGAAGGTACTTGAAGGCTGCCGACTCCTTATCTAGAGCTCTGACAAATTGTTTCATAAGGCCCAATTTGATGTGCAGTGGTGGCATCAGCACCTTCCGGGGGTCCACCAGTGGCTCCCACTTGACGTTGTTCCTCCCCACAGAGAACTCGGTCCGCTGTGTCCAGTCCCGCCTGTGGTAGTGCGCCTTGGTGTCCCTGCTGTCCCAAAGGCAAAGATAGCAGGGAAACTTGGTAAAACCGTCTTGGAGACCCATCAGGAATGCCACCATTGCAGACTGTTGATGCCATCTCAGAAAAATGCAGATATGTATCCACTTAGGCAGATGGAACTAAACTGAACTGGTGGGCTTAAGGCCCCTGTATTTATACTACTATTTATATTACTGGAAAGTTCTAGAAAGTTCTAGAAGTTACTTCAAGTTTACTCAGCACTGAATCTATCTGGAATGTTCTGGAAAATAGGTAAATTTCAAAATATCACTGTCCTGGTCACAAAAGCAAAGTTTGTGGGGAATAATAGCCATTTTCTATACTTTTGAGGCATAAGCAATTAGGAAATAACACTTACTACCCAGGAACCAAAAAAAAAAAAAAAAAAAAAATTGTTACACGGTGATATTAATCTTGCATTGTAACCATGTGCTGCCCTGTAACACCTACAAGTCACCTTGGACAAAAGCGTCTGCCACATAATAATAATAATTAATAATATTTATTTTGAATCCATAATGTTGCCATTGCCTAGGATGCTATGAGTAATAATGGTATGATATCCTGATTTGGCTGGTACCGTACTATCCAGGATAGAAACAGCCTGGTAGTAATTCGTTAATTTGATGGATAAGAAAATATTTTAGGAGATCTGTGGAAAATATAACTTTTCTACATATAGCTTACTTTTTCAGATAGATTGTTCACTCAGCACCTTGCTGGAAATGCAGTGTGTTGCAATTTAAATTAGAAAATTATTTTTTCTTTAAATAGAATTAGCAATTTGCATGAAATCTTCTTTATTGCAGCTATGCACATGCCCATGTCAGGTTTTGAATTTTAATTTCTTTAATACTGGTAGCTGATAATTGACTACAGTATTTTTTTAGTTTCTAGTAGGCAAATAAGCAAATTAGATTAGGCCTTACATATTGTTTCCAGCTAAATGTATTTGTCACCGGTACAACCATTCCATAATATTCAGGTGTGTGCACTAATTTCTTAAAATACAATATTTAGCAAAGTAAAACAAGGAATTAGGTTACGTACCCACATTTATCTCCAAACTTAACTGCAACATGCGTAAGAGCAAGACTTGTCGACCTTTGCGCTCAGTCATGGCTACTGTATGCATGTTTTTTTTTTTTTAATATATTACCTGCATTACATTACATTACATTAATTAATCTTACATTGATAATGAATATTGCCTTTACCTGTGGAAAGTACTGAACACTTATCTTACTCTTTAAGATAAAATGCCCTTTCCAATATAATGCATTATTAAACTTGCTTCCATTTTACATTTTGCCCAGAGTCCTTTTTTCCAGTAAATAATAATCACAGTAATTAATAGACTAGCTATTTTATCTCCTTAAATCTGGTAACGGTAATTTATCAGAGTTATGCTAATGAACACTTAGAAGGTAGCCTAGGAAATTGCAAGTATGCTAAGTAGTGGAATGTACTAACCTTTGTTGTAATTAAGGCTGTACCTAATATATGATGCAGTATATGATCATTTTCCACTTTTCAGTTCATTTACAGGAGAATATCAAACTTTCTGTTTGTTTTACTGGATGGTGGTCTAGTTTTTTTATATTTTGACTTAATACGCTTCAGGGAGGCTAGAGTTAATAATTTGTTTGGTGGTTTAATGCATTTAGCAGTTTTATTTGTTTTAACTTTAAATCATTCTGAGAAACATATGCTTTTATATGTTAACAGTTGTTTTAGATGCTTCCAGTTAACATGCAATACAAATGTCACAAGTGACCAAAAATAACATATACGGTGGTTTTTATGGTAATAATTAGTGCACTTTTTTTATAATAGTTATTCGCTGTTTGATTGTATTTTATTACACTATTGTTCTTTATATTTTATACATGTTTTTTTAATGTTAAATTGACTACCCAAAGGAGACTGAAATAACTGGGTTATCTATGACTGCTGTCATTTTGCAGGAGTTAAGTATACAGTGCTTATAGTAAGAATTCACCCCCATTGGATGCTTTCACAGTTTGCTGTGTTACAATCTGAAATCTTGATGCATTTAAATGGGATAAAAATATAGCAGGGATGGTGTTACCTGGGTGATGTGCTGTGTTGAGTTTGTGCCAGACATAACGCTTTGAATTTAGGCCAAATAGTTCAATTTTTGTTTAATCGGATCATATAATAATTTGCCACATCTTTTCAGAGTCTCCAACATGCTTTTTAACAAATTCCAAGCAGGATTTTACATGGGATTTTTTCAGAAATGGCTTCCTTCTTGCCACTCTTCCATACAGGCCAGATTTGTGGAGTACCTGAGATATTGTTGACACATGGACAGTTTCTTCCATCTCAGCCATAGAATGCTGTAGGTTTTTCAGAGTTATCATTGGCATCTTGGTGGCTTCTATGACAAATGCCCGGCTGCTCAGTTTGGGAGGACGGCCTGCTCTAAGCAGATTCTGGGTGGTGCCGTATATCTTCCACTTCTTAATATTCGAATTGACTGTGTTCCAAGGGATAGTCAATGCCTTTTAAATCTTTTTATACCCCTCCCCTGATCTGTGCCTTTCCACAACTTTATGCCGGAGCTGTTTTGAAAGCTCCTTGGTCTTCATAGTAGTATCTTTGCTTTGAATAGACTACCCAACTGTGAGACCTTACGGAGACAAGTATATTTAATCTGAAATCTTGTGAACCACTTTTATTGCACACAGATGGACTCCATTTAACTTATTGTGTGAATTCTGAATGCAATTAGTTGCATCTGAGCTTATTCAGGGGTGTCATAGCAAAGGGGGTGAATACTTATCTAATAAAGACTTTTCAGGTTTTTATTTTTAATTGATTTGTTTTTTCACCCCCCCCCCCCCCCCCCCCCCCATTTTTTCACACATTGAAAGTGTTGAGTAGGTACGGAATTTAAAGGAAATAAATCCCATTTAAATACGTCAAGATTTCCTAGAAGATTGAGCTGGCAACCGGGAATTATTTGCAATTAAACCCTGGGATTGAGGGTTTTTTGTATGACATTTAGAACGAGTGAAGGAGAGTTAACTTTGACCGCAGGAATCAGGACACTCAATGTCACACAGTGACTATACAGCAGTATTGTGGATATATACTTTCTCCTTTCAAGTATATGACTCGGGACATTGGAGGACTTAATAGTCTGGTTGAGTAGGAACTGTAATACTTACCTTGCAGCTGAAAATCTGTACAAAGTCCTGGGCCAAGAACAGGGACTTTAAGGGGTTGATGGGCGGCAATGTTGCCAGTAGCCAGGCTGCTACTGGCCATGCTGTCAGCAGACGTGATGACATTGCGGCAAATCTCTTCTCCCGCTGTACCACTGGCAGCGGAAATGCTGCCAATGGTGCGTCTGTTAGCAGACGTGCTGACAGCTCCCAGACTGACTCCTTCAGCTGGGGTAAGTCCAGCAGCAGAAAAGCTGAGGGGGAAGGTGGTCGCCTGACCTCTCCCCCCTTTTTCATAGCTGGCAGCTCCCTCTGGTGGGGCTCCGGCCACACTGACCCCTGAGGCCAAGCGGAGATGACTGCAACCCCTGGCAATGCGGAGTGCCTGGCAACCCCAGGTGATGCGGAGCGGCTGGCAACCCCAGGTGATGGGGAGCGGCAGGCAACCCCAGGCGATGCCTCGCAGGCATCCTTGGGTGAAGCGAGGCAGGCATCCTTGGGCGAAGCGAGGCAGGCATTCTTGGGTGAAGTGAGGCAGGCATCCTTGGGCGAAGCGAGGCAGGCATCCTTGGGCGAAGCGAGACAGGCATCGTTGGGCGAAGCGAGGTAGGCATCCTTGGGCGAAGCGAGGCAGGCATCCTTGGGCGAAGCGAGGCAGGCATCGTTGGGCGAAGCGAGGCAGGCATCGTTGGGCGAAGCGAGTCAGGGAGTCAGGACAAGCTGGGGTGCGAGTGTTGGCCCTCTTCTCGGCCACTGCGGCCGGGCGGTTCTTCCCTGTGTTTCCCTCAGCAGCCTATGCAAGGGCTGTTGAGGACTGCCAGCATCTAGTCCTGGTCCTTCTGGTGCAGGGAGAGGCATCTCCTGCTCCTCTCCCCCTGATGGTGATGGAGACAGAGGCAGCTCCAGCTCCTCTCCTCGTGATGGTGGGGGAAGTGATACCAGCAGGCATTCATCCTTTGCTGGTGGGAAAGTGATACTAGCAGGCATTCATCCTCTGCTGGTGGGGAAGTGATACCAGCAGGCTTTCATCCTCTGCTGGTGGAAAGGGACCCAGCAGGCATTCACCCTCTGCTGGTGGACGGGGACCCAGCAGGCATTCACCCTCTGCTGGTGGAGGTGGCAGAGGCGGAGGCAGCTCCTGGTGCTCTGCTCCTGCCAGTGGAGGTGGCAGAGGCGGAGGCAGCTCCTGGTGCTCTGCTCCTGCCAGTGGAGGTGGTGGAGGTGTGTAGTCTCCTGCCGGTGAAGGTGGAGGAGACAGAGGCAGCTCCTGTTGCTCTGCTCCTGCCGATGGAGGTGGCGGAGGCGTGTAGTCTCCTGGCGGCGGAGGTGGGAGAGGCGTGTAGTCTCCTGGTGGCGGAGGTGGAAGTGGCGTGTAGTCTACCCTTATTACAGGGGACTGGTGCGGCTCTCCCTCACTTGCAGGGGACTGGTGCGGCTTTCCCTCACTTGCAGGGAAAGGTGATGGAGGCAGAGGAAGCACCTGCTCCTCTTCTCCAGGTGGTGATGGTAGGGGAAGTGATACAAGCAGGTACTCACCCTCTGCTGGTGAAAGTGGGAACAGCTCCCTCTCGGGCTTTGGATCCCCGCGGTCCCCCAATCTGGGCGCTGGACTCTCGTGGTCCCCCCGTCTGGGAGCTGGACTCTCGTGGTCCCCCCCGTCTGGGAGCTGGACTCTCATGGTCCCCCCGCCTGGGCGCTGGAGACCCTGCTACCTGGGCTGCTGTTCTATTTATAGCTGCCTCCAGGTAGCAGAGGACCAACGTGATCCCATGATGACACCACGTGTCACAAAGATGGCTGGAGTGGGGGACGTCAGACCAGAAACAGGAACCAGGAAATAAACAAAGAGATGGAGTTTTGGGGAAGCTGAGTGCTTGCTTACGCTCAACATTTAATGAAAGAACAGAACAGTAAATAAAAAGGCTGTAACAAACAAAAACAGAGGAGACGGCACTCGTCGCCAAAACAAAATGGACTATACAGACAAAACATGGCAAGCTTCTATTTTTAACTACTATTATTATTATTACAATTATTATTAACTCCGTCTCCAATCCCGTTCTCCACTCACCGAATACACAACCCCAAGTGAGTGAAAACATGCAGCTTTTATGCAGCTGTACCGAGACTCAATTGCTAATCAATCATTCAATTGGAGTTGTGGTACAACTGCATGTGAATTAATAAAGAGGAATTCCCCGTGTTCATATATTATTACTTTTTACTTGCACGTGAAGTGTTGTGCAATCTTCGTGCCTAAATACAAATATACATTTTACACACTCGTGTTACACAGACCTGTTTATATCCCATGTATCAATGACTATACACCAACATTAACACACAACATACAACACAAAATACACACAGGGGTGTTTGCCACAGTGACACATACAGTACTTCAAACTTTAAATGCCTTTAAACTATTAAACTGGGAAAAATAGGGAATATAAATCTAAATGGATAACTGCGACAGAGAGAGAATGAATCAGAGTCAACAATCTCCCTCCCAATCTGTGAGGGCACTGTTTAATCGGTAGCCAATGGAAAACAATTTCTTATAAATCACATTGACAAATAGAAGCACATTGCTTTATTGACTGAGTTGTTATTCATATTCCTCAGAAGACTGAATACAGTATTACACAAGATAATATAATTATATTTCCTACTGTTAAAGCCACTTACTAGACAAAACACAACATTACATATAGTTGCACAGACAGCTTCAGGTTTATTAAAAACTAGCAGACTTAAAACCATTATAGAGCTACAATAAAAGGTGCTATAGTTTTTTTTTTCAGTTAATATACTTAGATCAAATGAAACAGCTTAAAACTCACACTCTTCATGGACAGTGGTGTAGTAGACAGGTACATTATTAAAACCAATCTTCCTGAGATGATTGCCTTTAGAGGATTCAACCATTCAAACATACATTTGTTCTTACAGCAAATTGATGGAACAACTGTGCACTTCAACTGATTTATCGTGCCCAATCTTTAATGGGCCAAGATGGGTTATTTTCAAATGAACTCAAGGGTATGGTTTGCACATCCCTTGTAGCTATTTGTTCAACTTTTCACAGTTTATACATAAAAAATAGCATAAGTAATGTTGGGAATGAGGAGATGCTTCTTGTCTATGGAGGATTGCTCCATCAATTAGTACAGTAGCTCACTGCTAACCCGAAGGAAGCAGCTTTTTCTACGGAATGGAGTTTTCCATTATTTTCTTAATGGACAATACAACAATTAACACTTCTGAAAAATAAAAAATAAACTTTACTAATGGGGAGCAAATAGCTTTGAGAATCTAGCCCATACTTTTAAATAACCTGTACATTTTAAATGATATGATTGTTATTATACAACAATCACGTCAACAGTTAGTTAGTTATAGTGTTACATATTTTAAACACAACACTAAGAAAAGGGCTTGCGATTTTAATTTAGCATTTAACATTGTTTGCTAAAAGTAATACAATTATAATAACATAATGTGATTTTTTTTTTCATAATTACAAATTGTGACAAAGCTTCTTTATTTACAACATAACTTTAAACACAGTTCTGGGTTCCTAACACTGTCTTTGGTGGATAAAGTACGCTCGACAACAAAGGATTAGTTTAAACAGGACGATACCTGTATGTTTGTTGTTTCACAGTGTCTCTTTTCCAGAGGGAACACGGCTTCTTTAAACTAAATTGAACAGGATCCATAACGTTCAGTCAGACCACTATATACAGTGCCCATAGAAAGTCTACACCCCCTTGAACTTTTTTTCACATTTTGTTGTGCCAGTGCCTCAGAGTTTCATGCATTTAAATGAGGATTTATTTGTACACTTATCTACACACCATACTCCACACTGTTAAGGGGAAAAAAATTTATTGAGAAAAAAATTATATATTAAAAATACAAAACTGAAAGATCATAATTGGATAAGTCTCCACCCCCTGAGTTAATACTTGGTGGAAGCACCTTTGGCAGCAATTACATCTGTGAGTCTGTTGGGATAGGTGTCTATCAACTTTGCACACCTAGATTTGGCAATATTTGACCATTTTTCTTTACAAAACTATTCAAGCTCTGTCAAGTCATGCCACAAATTTTCGATTGGATTTAGGTCGGGGCTCTGACTGGGTCACTCAAGAACAATTACTTTTTGTTCCTTAGCCACTCCAGTGTAGCTTTGGCTGTGTGCTTGGGTCGCTGTCAAGCTGAAAGGTGAACTTCCATCCCAGTTTCAGCTTTCTTGCAGAGGGCAGCAGGTTTTCCTCGGGACTTCTCTGTACTTTGCTCCAATCATTTTTTCCTTCTATCCTGACAAGTGCCCCAGTCCCTGCCAATGAGAAACATCCCCATAACATGATGCTGCCACCACCATGCTTCACAGGTGTGATGCGCTGTGTTGGGTTTGCGCCAAACATAACGCTTTGCATTTAGGCCAAAAAGTTCCATTTTAGTTTTGTCAGACCAAAAAACCTTTTGCTCCATGGCTACAGAATCTCCTGAGTGTTTTTTTGCATACTTCAAACGGGATTCAAGGTGAGCTTTCTTGAGTAATGGCTTCTTGCCATCCTACCATACAGGCCAGATTTGTGAAGTGCTTGGGATATTGTTGTCACATGCACACTTTGATCAGTCTTGGCCATAAAAGCCTGTAGCTCTTGCAAAGTTGCCATTGGCCTCTTGGTAGCCTCTCTGATCAGTCTCCTTCTTGCTTGGTCATCCAGATGGAGGGACAGCCTGATCTAGGCAGGGTCTTAGTGGTGCCATACACCTTCCACTTCTTAATACTTGTCTTGACCATGCTCCAAGGGATGTTCAAGGCCTCTGATTTTTTTTATACACATCCCCTGATCTGTGCCTTTCAACAACTTTGTCCCAGAGTTCTTTTGAAAGCGCCTTGGTGCTCATGGTTGAATCTTGCTTTAAAATGCTCTACTCAGCAGAGTGAACCTACAGGAACTGCTGAATTTATCCTGAAATCATGTGAATCACTACAATTTAACACAGGTGGAAGCCACGGCCCCTTGGTTAGCGAGTGCAATCGTTTATCCTCCAATCCGTGATTGCCACTGTCATGCATATTTACGCTGTATATCTAGGATTTATAACACAACTGTGTCCTCGCCAATTACCATTAAAGAAAATGAGATTTAATTATCCCTAGATTCATGATGAAAAGATTAACAATTAATATCATGTATGTTTAAGTACTACAAATTAGTCATAAATGTGTATTTGTTATGAGACAAAAAGAAACCTAACAATCCAAATTATTATTACATTTATTCATATTCTCAAAGGAAGAATAATAAAGGTTTGGCTTCATTGTTAAAAACATATCTATAAAGAAGAAACAAAATAAAACATTCAAGGAAAAGTAATGCATTGTTAAATGTTGATAATAAATCTTTGATGTGCTCTCTGGTCATAGAGTTCTGCATTAGTGAAGCAGTCTTAATAGTTCATCATGCATTGTTTGATTGAGTCATAAGAACATAAGAAAGTTTACAAATGAGAGGAGGCCATTCGGCCCATCTTGCTCGTTTGGTTGTTAGAAGCTTATTGATCCCAGAATCTCATCAAACAGATCCCAAGGTGTCAGCTTCGACAACATTACTGGGGAGTTGATTCCAGACCCTCACGATTCTCTGCGTAAAAAAGTGCCTCCTATTTTCTGTTCTGAATGCCCCTTTGTCTAATCTCCATTTTTGACCCCTGGTCCTTGTTTCTTTTTTCAGGTTGAAAAAGTCGACATTGTCAATACCTGTTAGAATTTTGAATGCTTGAATCAGGTCGCAGCATAGTCTTCTTTGTTCAAGACTGAATAGATTCAATTATTTTAGCCTGTCTGCATATGACATGCTTTTTAAACCCAGAATAATTCTGATCACTCTTCTTTGCACTCTTTCAAGAGCAGCAATATCCTTTTTGTAGCGAGGTGACCAGAACTGAAAACAATATTCAAGATGAGGTCTTACTAATGCATTGTACAGTTTTAACATTACTTCCCTTGATTTAAATTCAACACTTTACACAATGTATCAGAGCATCTTGTTGGCATTTTTTATAGCTTCCCTTCCCTTTCTCTATTAAATGTAATTTGCCATGTGTCTGCCTAGATCATCACAAGAGTCTGAATTAAATATCTGGGAAATGCTTATATTAAAATGAATTCAACCATGAATTTCTTTGACACAACATTGTCTCCTGCCATGTGTATTGTGGCTCCGCCCCCTTTCTAGATGGGCGACTTCCAACCTTCCCTGGAATGAATTGCCAGACCATCCAGTCTGGGGCATACTGTTCCCTTTAGATAGAGCCCTCACAGGTCGAGATTTATAACCAAGATTCATTTTTTCTCTTTCACACTACTTTACATTCCATGGTAAAAAATATTGCATTCTATTCGATGGTCCTATGTATCTTCCTCCTACTATTTTACCCCATATTCTATACAAAATTAATTTCCACATAAACAACCACCTTCTAATTTGTATTTTTCATTTATTCTGAACATTTTTGTTTTCTACTAAAACATAGTCCTCGCTACTACCTTCACTTACAACAGACTCTTTTGTCTGTGTAAGTGGGATTTCAAATTCAAACTTCAAGGAACTCATGACGATATTCATGCAATATGAGAGACAAACATTTTAACTGTTTGAACCAAGTGTAACAAAAGAGGAAAAACCAAACGAATAATCAATTGAATCTTGTTATCGAACTAGTATCCATTAGGAAGAAATGTTTTAAATGGCATAATTAACTCAAAGTGTTGAATCAATAAGAAAATAATCCACAGTTTCTCGTGCCTAACATCACTCGAAAAAGCAAATTATTTTTACCGATTCAACACTTATCATTGTTCATATCTTACTCAATTTACATCATACAAGCCACATCTACCTCAGTCCAATTAAAATTCTAAAATGTTTTTATTATTATTATTATTATTATTATTATTATTATTATTATTATTTTTTACTTGATTGTATAGATATATACATTTAAAATGTCAAACTGTCTCTTTGTAACCCTAATTCAGTATTTCAGACAGGTCCTGATGGGAGGTGATACAGCTGCATATTTCACTATAACTGGCATCTGCCAAGCCTGTCTTTGGCCCACTGTGCTGAACAGCTGTAGTTAAGGCCTAAGATCCTTTTTTTTTAATTCTACTCAGGTGGCAAATGCTTTTCCTGTCAAAGAGGAAAGCAGCTTTTCCAGATTGCATCCTGGTGTTCAGAGTGCACCTGACACAGGGACACAGTGGCGCACAAATTGGAATTGCAGGTGTAGTAGATAGAATATGGGCCCTGTGAAAGCTGGACTCTTGCAAGAACTCATAGTAGCAACACCGTAAAATCCCAACATGAATTAATAAAAGTATTAGTAAAATACATTCCAGAGCATCTCAAATTTGCATCAGTAGAAATCAAAAGCAAACATAACCCTGCAGTCTGTGCATTATTTCAGAACACTATACAGTTATGTAAGGTAATTGGACATGTTTTCATGGATGAAAAATTTGAGTTGATATTTCTAAGTGAGATTTATTTAAGCACTGGAACAGCTGGGAAGAAGAGTTGAGACATCCATTTTTGCGTACGGGTCTAGAGTGGCAGGTGCATATCAGGGGGCATGTCCTATAGCAAGACCGCATGGCTGACCAAAGCACCAACGATTAATCATCCAGTAAAATACTTGTGACAACTGAGTGAAAAAGCCGCAGATTCATTTTCTCTTGATTGCACTGCTAATTTCGCCTTTTCAAAATGTGTGCTGTAGTTGAGTTTGAGGTATTTCTGCCTGAACGTTTCATCTTTCAGGCTTATGCAAGCTGGTTATAGCCAAGGAGCTGTAGCTGTACGCTGTTTTGAGAAAGTCCGTCTTTCTCAATCCCAGACCTGTGCATCCACAAACATGCACACACGCAATTTGATGTTTTATTAATATAAATAATTACAGGCCTACACTATATTGCACACAGTATAATTCTGACTTTTTATGTACTTTTCTTCTATTAAAATTCTGAAATAAATATATGTATTTTTTTTAATTCAAGGAATTGCTGCCATTCAATTGAACAAAATTAAGGTGGATCTAAATGCTTCCTCTGATTACAAAATACATCATTTGAGGAGAAGGCTTATTTTAATTATTTAAATGTTCCAGGATTTAGATATCTCTTTAAACCCTTACAATAGATTACAGATATACCCGTTATTAAGTCAAAATCCTATAATAAGGTCAATAATAATACTTTAAGGAGATAACAATATTTTGCTTTTGCAAATCTCTAATGTATTTTCATTTATTTTTAGTGCTCTGTGTTGTCCCCCTTTTATCCTCAATGTCAACCTCAACTATGACCGCTGACTAATGGTAACATTCTCTGGGAGCTGCAAGTCTATGACAGCTGTGAATTCCCACACAGCTGCTGCCAGTCGCTACCTGCTTTTGGTTCAGCAGCATGCCCTGGCTTAATCAATGTGGGGTGTCTTTGAAGTTTGTTTTTTCCAGCCACCCTTCCTTCAGGGGGCTGCCACCCTCACCATCAGGAAACACGAGGAAGGACTTTGAGCTACTTTCTCACAAATTCCAGTCTCAAGGTAGTCTCAAAGTATGGGACTCAAGGTTGTGCACTGCAATGCACAGGCACAAGAATGCAAAGGGTTAACACATGAATGCTTCTTACTTAGGCTCTTTGAGACAGCCCAAGAGGAGGAAGGCAATATTCTTAAATCCTTTTAAAGCTGTATGCTCTGATACAGTAGGTCACTGTTCTTTTTTGTTTACTGAATGCCAGCTTGCTTTGTTATTCACATCTACTTATTTTTTAACATTTGCACTTGACAGGAATATTGACCTGACATCTTTTTCCCTATTAGCACTGGGGACTAGATCAGGACTGTATTGCTTTGGTTGCTATAGTAAGTGTGTATGACGCTAAGCCAGTAAATCCAATACATTTATTTTCTCTAAACTTTATTCATAGAACAAAATTATAACACATTATAACAAAAGAAGTAAGCATGTGAAATGTGCCTTGGTGTTAAAAAATAGTGTTAAATGTAAATTAGGTAAATGTATGATAGGAAACCATAGAGTATAAAACAATTAATAATGATCACACTTACATTCACATTAATGTGTCCACGCAGAATCACAGAATGTACTGGTTGTCTGTTATTTTTTACTTAACTTTTCAAAATTCCATGTAATTGATGTTTTATGAGAATGTTATATCATGTGCCACAGAACACCTGGTTTTAAAACAATAATTTGTTGAGAATTAATAATTACACGGGCCTGTCATTTAAACTGGACTACATAGCCAAGACAAACTGAAATCTGGCATAGTGCTTCTGGGATTCAGCCCAGCTAACCAAAGCAAGAATAATATTTTAAAGGAACAAATACAAATTGTAAGTTTTGTAATAGCATGAAAAGAGACTGGGAATAACATTTCCATTATAAACAAAAATATAGCTTTTTTTGTAATAATTAATATTACCTGTATATTATATAAAGAATAACAGAGGGCAGAGAGTGTGTTGTAGCACTATATACAAAAAAAGAAAAAGAAAGAAAGGCAATTTAGTCTTGTACAATTAAGAAAATAAGAAGATTAAAAAAATGTTTTAAATAAGAAGATTATATAGTGAATATGAGCTAACTGATCCAAGAGTTGAGTCTGTCTCTACTCATTTTCCAACTGTCCTCTGGTCCTGGTCTCTGAGCTGTGTTTGAATAAGAAACTAGAATTAACTTTGTTTACTTCTTTTAAGATTGTAAAGACTTCTACTGAGTCTCCCCTAACCTTACTTTGTTATTGGCTGAAAAAAGTGCTACAGTTAGCAGAAATGTCATAGTATCAGATGATCTATAACAAGTGGCCTATATGAGGAATAATGATACAATCCTAACTCAGGTGGGAGCTTTAAAGTGCACAACAAAACTATTGAAAAAAGAATAATAATACACAACACCTGCATCCTTAATTAGCAACCTGAAAAATACAGTGGATCAACATCAACCACAAAATGAAATACTGTGACGAGTAACAGGTAGACTACTCACAGGCTAAGGTGCGAACAGAAAAATAAAACAAACACTGAAACAGGAGGGGTTTTTTTTTTTTTTTTTTTGCTGAGAGAAAGACAGAATTTAAACAAGATCATTTAATTCCAGGAAAATATTTGAAAAACGTTTTAACCAGCCCCTCAGCGCGAGACCGAACAAAACCTGAAACAGACAACACACTACCATTTTCATATTGCGTTTTTCCTAATACATTGGTGTAGGAGAAAATTCTTAGAAGGTAAGCTGGGGAGTTTATGGAGTTCCCTCGTAAATCTAAAATAGCTGCCATTTAGAATAAAAAAATCCCATTGCATAAGCTCTGAAGGAGGGATCTCACGGCCAAGGAAGTTCTGTGTACAGGCGATTGGTAATGAGAGTACCTTGGTGGGCAATGCTGAGCGTAAGACTGCTTCAGTGGATTCATACTTGATTTGTGTTGCCCAGTGAGTTATTATGGAACATTTTAATTTGTATTTATTGTAAATCTATATCATATGCATAGTTAATACATAATATCATCCAAGGAGACATAAAAGAGATTCTTGATTTACTGTTATTAGGGATTAGTCTGTATCACATCAGTCTTTTTTGTATGATGTCAGAGTCATGTTGGTTAGTGTCGGTCATAACCAAAAGATTTAAGAATTCATTTGTATTCCATTAAGATGTGCAAGAAAGCTCAAAGTAAGCCTGGTCTTGGAATTTGAACTAAAGTCTTGAATCACTAAACAGCTTTTTGGGATGCTGAGTAATCAATGTGGCAGCAAAGTTTGATTCAGATGCTTTGAAGCCAAGGCAGAGATCTGCAACAGATTGTATGAGAAATGCTGTAATGTGGTCTACCAAGGACTGACAGACATTACGAAACCTTAATGACAATCTACTCAGCCATGTTGCTAAGTATAAAAAAAAAAAAAACACCTTTCCCTTGGCTAAAACAACTACGAGATACCAAAAACAGCTCAACTTGAAAGCATATTTAAATACATATACACAGATGCAGATTCTTCTCTGAACACTGTTTTAATTATGATTGTGAAATGCATTCACCTCATACTTCTTCCTGAGCTGTTTCAGTGAGATGCTGTAAAAATAATTGAATCATCTGCATTTATGAATTATTTGCCCTGTGAATATGTGACTATTTCCACTTGCACTCCTCTCATAGATTGACCCCTCCCACCACTCTCAACCATGAGGCAAATCGTACTTAGAGTTACTTAAAATCATCAAAAAATTTAAAATGACAAATGTTATTGTAAAATAATTAAGTAGATATTTTACTTTGTAACAACTTAATCATTATCATTAAGCAGATAGATCTACTTATCAAAATATTATTTTAGGTATTTTTAAGTAAATATAAATAGAGAGAAGTGACTGACCTAAATACGTCCTTGAAAATTGTGTGCATTGCACCAAGGGACAGCTCCCACACATTCATGTGGGATATGAATACTCCGCAACGCTGTCTTCAATGGTTGGGGAGCAGCTTTCCCTTCTCTTTAAGATTCCTTGTGCAGGTATTACACATCAAATGTACCAATTGCATTAATCCTTTTTTTTCAATTTGTTTTGTAGGACAGAGTGACATGGGACTTATATTGTAAAGCACATGCTCATAAAAGTAATACACAGAAGCCTAAGTCAATGCAGCAGAATTGTCTTTACCTGCACCTACCGGTAATTGAAAGTACTGTACCGTATGAAAATAATCACTAACTGCAGTGAAAGTGCTGTAAATAACTAACAACTACATCAGAGTGTACCAGTGTATATATTGGTATGTATTATACATATATCTTCTAACATATTATACATTTTGTGGATTTTTTTTTTGTTTAGTTATCGTTCCTATTTACTGTAGTTTTCCAGTACCTTCCAACAATTTTACATTTATATATTTACATATCAAAAAGGCATATTGGCATCACAGGATTCTTTTGCAGTTTTATGGTGAAAAACAGGTGCAATATAAGGGACATTACACAGATCATTTTTCATATATTTTTCTATATATATTTTATATTGTTTTTACTTCTAGTATATACTATATACAGTACATGTGCAAGCTGCAAAATATACTGTTTTTATACATTTTTTTGTCTTTATGTTTGAATGTTTTTATATGTGCTTCTATGAAAGGGTGTCAGGCTTGTAGTTTCTCAATGCTTTATTAGATTGATCTGAAAATAATGATGAGAGAACAAAAAACACTATAGATCAGTGGTGGCCAATACGTGGATCCCAATCCTCTAGTGGACCTCGAGAGATTTTTGGTGGATCTTGGGGCAAATCTTAACAAGTATCAACACATAACCTATACATAGTTTTAACAGGGTTAACTGCATAGTTAGAATATATCATTCTTGACAATTAATACATACAAAGAACATTAATTCCAAACAGTAGATGGCGCTAATAACTGTACTCTGGCTTCCATAGCTCAGTAACCCGAGCAAAAAAAACTCATTGGTACATAGTGTACAAAGTTTGTGTTTGGTGGTTTTCAATGGATCACTTTGTGGTGCGAGTTACAAAAGATAGGGGAGAGTCTTGTGTGCCTTCCAGTGGTATCGATTTGGATGAACATATCCCAGCTGTTTCAAAGAAGATAATATTAAAGCATAATATTAACGAAAGGTGGGAGCTGGAATTTGGTGTTAGTTTTGGTTCCACGTGCCTGTACCTTTGTCTAGTTGACAAAGATGTTTGTTTAAATTTGATAAATTCAAATGTTCATTGTTACTTTTATGGGGTGATTTTTATTAGACAAAAATGTCACAAAAAGATTTATTTTTCTCAGATAAAAAAAACTCAAGTATTTTTCGTCCTTGCTTAAAGCTTAACATGCTGATATGTTTGCATTGCTACCTTAATGTATTGGTCAACACTGGCTGAAAGCCAGATAATCCCAATCGATCAAAAGGGTTTTCATTTACTGTACTCTTGTTCACTTGATTGCTGGTGGATCGCGGTGCCCATTGAGACCACAAATGGATCTCAGCACTTGCTGTATTGGCCACTATTGATATAAATCTATGAGCACAGCCATTTGTGACACAAACATTGGTATGATTTGCCGTTTTAGGCAAACACCCCATAGTTGGTGATCGACATGAATCTGTACATTACACTGTATTCCTCAATATGCTGCAAAATGTTTTCACTAGGTTTCCATAAGAGTGGAGATGTTGAGGTCTCTGTAAATTATATTACAATTGCTTGGTAGAACAGTCTTTGTATTGGTTGCACAGCAATCAATTACGTGAGCATGTATATGTGAATATTGAAACAAACCCTCATATATTATGATTAAACAATTTAACCACCCCCTTAGCTTTTGAATTTATACTGTAAGCCTGTGAATCGGCTGGAAAGAACCTCTTGCTCGATCAATCTACCTCAAGCAAACAGGAACAGATTGTTAGGCTGAGCAACAGGTCATTTATTTTCATAACCACTGACCTGTGTTGCGTATTATGGCTATCCAGTCAATTTTTTCATATAATTATAATAATGCTATTTAAATATAATTATATAATATGTGAACAGATTCAACTTTAAACTAATTAATTAACAAAGTTCTGGCTAAGCAACCACTGTGTTTTGGAGTAAACAAATCAATATTTTGTATAGGCAACTGGTGTGTAACTTAATTTTGTTTTCACTATTTTAGCACATCGCATATTTCACTACAAGGGTCTACAGTGGAGTTCTTAGAAAAAATGTATGGGAGAGGTTCCCTGAGTGGCTTAACTGGTAAAAATATGACAGTGTGGTTGCAGGGGAAATCAAGGTTTGCCCAGGTTTGTGTTCTGGTTAGGGAGGCTAAACTGGGAGTGACTTTTTCTGCTGAATGTTTTATGGTGGACCCTACTGACCACGTGAGCTCAAAGAAGACACTTGCATGGTTGGCCTCTGTCCTCTAGGGCAGTGGTGCGCAAACTTTTTATATGCTGCCCCCTTTTCTTAGCATACATTTTTTCACTATTTCGGCTCTGTTCCCTGCAGTTTTACTCACACTCGTCACTTCAAACACCATTTCTCCGATTCTACAAGTCCTAGAGTGATCGTCAACAGCTCATTTGAAAGGTAAGAACTTGGACTAATTAGCTATCATTTATGTATTTATGCAAACACTTTGTGCACCACTGCTCTAGGGGCTGGAAGCTCACCAAGGTAAAGATCCTAGGTGTAAAGAGACAATTGGCTTGGTCAAGGGATCTGAGGATGCCTACTGACCAGTTCCCTGAGCTGTTGTGGGAATTCCTGCAGTTAGGGACCTTCTAAATTGGGGAGAGAAACAGGGTAGATAATTGTCTATAGTATATTTAAGAGAAATAATGGAAATAAATATGGGAGTACACCATACAACCAAAATTGGATGATAATGAATGTATTAGCTGCTGCATCAACCCTTTAATGTACCTGACACGTTTGCATGGTGTGGAAAAGATACAGATACTCTAATTGGCCATCTTTGCAGATAGTCTCTAAAAGAGAGGCCAGTGACTACATGGGCATAAAAACCAGCGTGGTTCCTTCAGGGCAGGCCTGGGGCATGTTCGTGGGATAATGTGCGCAAGCTCACATCATCACTGCATGTGCTGGTCCTGCTGAATGGATAAACAAAGACGGCTGCTTTTTAAACACCTTTGATGAACACCAAATGCCCTATTTTATGGGGTAAATGTATATATTCCTTCTTGAATTATTATTTTGGTTCAGTATAAGAAAATGTAAATCTAACTTAGCCCATATCCACCCATTTTGCTTTTAATATGTTTTTAATTTCTTGTAAAACTGACTTACAGTATACACTATTTTTTTCATTAAAAAAAGCTTTTCCACTTGCACATATATCAGCTTTCAGCCACCATTTCTGAATGTCACAGTGATGTAAAAACTATGAGACATCTGCTACTTGGTGCCCATTGATTCCATCTATCATAGAAACAGGCACATATAAATAGAATGTCATCATACAAGCAGCTTGTTTTTTATTCCTTCTCCGTAGTCCCATCTTCACTCTTGTTTTGTTTGAGCCCAAGTAAAAAGTGGGCCTATAAATGTTGAGCCTATAAATGTGTCGAGGCCTGTCCTTCTCCACACGTGGTGTGGTCATTTTGTTTCTGACACATTGTTGGTGATTAAGGCACCATTTTCGTGTGTCGGTGTTGAGTCTGTTTATGTAGAATTATATGCCCGCTTTTATGCTGATTTATGTATATGATTTGGACTAATGCCATGCTTCCATCTGCTCTAGTCTGTAAAATGCACTAATTTTGTTCCAATATCAACATGGGGCTGCTGCTGGTTCCATCTGCAGTCTACCATTTCACACTGTCACAGTACCAGTTCAAAGGGCTTCAACTTTTGGAAAAAAGGCTTAAGTAAAGCATTCAGACGAAGACCCCTATTAAAGGATTTTTTACATATTTTTTTGCACGTTCAATGCTTGAATATGCTTTGTCATTGTTACGGGAATCATATTGCCCTGCTTTAGGTAAAATGCAGCAAATATGGTGTATAGAAACCAAGTGGCTCTCTTAGAAACAGATCAATACTCAACATAAACACTGCTATAATTGCACATATATGTTTCAGCAATTACAGTACACCAAACCCATTTTAACTTGGGCCCTCATATCTTTAAGGCTAGCTTTTTTTTTCTTTGCACAGCTCTTTTGTGAGATGGAGTTCTGACCCTTGATCACAAACATTTGAGCTGCATGCCCTTATGCAAGTTTGCCACAGTACGTTTTGCAGGGTAATTTTGCATTTTTCCCATGCTTGTTATTATATACCGGTATACAATTATAATATGCATATATCATTGTGTACCATGGTGTGTCCGGTTTTTTTAATGTGCTTTCCCAGACCTCTCTGGGCTTTACAATGCTTATCTATGCTTTCAGTGTGCTTTGTTACAGTTTGCTTTGCTTTTACTTTTATAAGGATGAAAGCTACTACCTTGGACTTTTAATACACAACTTGAAAATAGTTTATCTGGAGCTTTATTCCTGACCTGAATAGGTAGACCATTATGCAAGCAACTACAAACTGTCAATTTTAGATGACAAATATACAATGTGGCTGGGGTATGTTATTAAATCAATTTTCTGCATAAATTAATTTTGGTTTACCTTATGTGTAGAATACCGTACAGTGTGAATGAGTCTTAATTATCATCCTGTCCAGCTGTACACTGATTTTATTCAACACACTGTGCTAACTACAAAATAAAATACTGAGTGTGTCCTAGACTAAAGAAATACAATTCTGCTGATGTCAGTACATTCACTGTATTAGACTGAGTGGTTGATGACAAGCTCATTATGGGCTACAATCATTCTCCTGTCTTCTAGCTAACACTGGGTTAAATCTGTTGCAAGATGTTTGTTTTTTTCCTCTTCTTTATTAATTAGCATGTGTCCACTCTGCCAGATCCAGAGCCCAAACTTCATTTGTTATGTTCAGCTGAACGCATGAATAATTTTGGAGTAATTATTTTCAACATCATCTGATACCTCTCCATGCATCAATTAAAAATCCTTTTCACAAGGAGCTGCATTTGTTTGAGGATCAAAAACCTACCGTCCTGATATATGAATCATGTTCAGCTAATTAGCAATCCTACTTTATACCTGTTTAATTGTATTATTCTATTATCATATATTTCTAATGAAACCAATTGATGAAGTTTTTTTTTTTTTTTTCCTGCATCTTTGTTAAGATTAACTGCAAGTTTTAATGCCATGTACCTAATTAGAGGCTTCTTTTTCTGAGGAAACACAGATTGCAAGCTCCCAGTAAAACAAAGTCTTACAGGGGCTTTTGCAGATGTATCCTCTTATTTAGTCAGAAGAAACTAAATGTCTTCTTTTAGGCCATGAGAAAAGTTAAATCTTTTTATAAAGGTTCTGCCACATTTATTAGTAAAATTTACAACAACTTCATGGATTTTATATATTTGTGCATTTTACATGCTGTATACTAGATTGGCACCATTCTGTCAATGCTGCCTACCATTGTAGCTTCCCATTGTGCTACCAGTAATTTTAGTACATCACTACAACATTACTATTGAAGTGCCATTAAATATGATTTGGCAAGGGTCTTGGTGAACATTTTCAAAGTCTTTATGTGCATGGTGCTTTGATGCGGTAAACTTACTTTCTAATCATCCTGTATTATTTTGCAAGGAGGAAACTCCACTTTAAAAATCTGAGAAAAAACAAATCTTGCATATGTAAGACCTGGAATTATATTACTTTCTTGTACAGTTATAGTTCCCAAAATAACATGTTTTTCACTTTTCAAAAAACAAAATTACAGCCATTTTTTGTTACCCCACTAGGCTTGTAACATTGTTGTTTTTGTTGTTGTTGTCGTTGTTGTCAGAACTTGCAGAGGAGCAAAAATCACAGTAGTTATGGGAGTCAATGAATAAATACGGAATAAATCATCACTGTTCAGTAAAATTGAATCAGAGTCATAGAGGTAAAAATGATCCATGTGTTTAAAACATTTTATGTTTTTAACATTTTCAGCAAGTGCAATTAATTCCATAGCCTGCATCCAAGCTTATCTAAAAAAAAAATGTAAATCCTAAAACCCACGGCGACCTTTCCCAAAGAGGAATATCTTCTGCAAGTGGCACCATAGCCATGCACTGTACAGTAAAGATGGCAACTCATGCCTTTCATATTCAACAGCAGCTTTTGTCTAGAACTAGCATAGTACTTGAATTCCACCACCTGCACTTTTCATACTAGTTATTTATAATAGGAATTACTGGCAAGTTTCATTCAGCATTGATGGAGTGAAACAAAGCCAAACCCATTGGCTGAGGGCACCTGAGGCTTTGAAGACTTAAATTACAGAGTTTACATACTTCAGGCAAGAACTATCAAGTCCAGTTAAATGACATGTGTGCGCAGTTAGCATGGTGATACTTTGTAAACTAGGGGATTTTTTTTCATTTTACTTACATTCTCATTTTGTTGAAAATTTGGCCGGTACATTCAACCTATAAGTACACAATAAAGCTGGGGAATCCCCAAAAATATTGTGTCTGGTTGACAGTTTGCTCAAAATCTGCACTGAGAAAATTGACATATTTTAACCCTATCATAATCCTGCGGCCAGTAGTTTTTCCCATATCACCAAATTATTTCTGACCACATGCAGACAAACCATGAGTTGTCTACATGTTAAGTGCTATTGTTCTTATATGCTCTGGGGGCATAAATGCATTTGGGTTTTCACTGCAAATAGGAAAGGGAATATACTTTAAAGGCGGCAATGTAGTTTCACACAGTTCAAGCCCTGCACAAATTTGACGTTTCTATTTTGTTTATCAATATTCTAATAAAGTGGAAGAGAAAAGAATGTTGCGGATTGTGGAGCTGAAGATGGAATTTGGTATACTAAGCTGTAAAAGGGCTGTTATTTGATACAGTGAAGGACCTTATGGCAGAACCCAAATGAAACCATGCAAGCACAAAAGCATTACTCTGCAGCATATCCAGTTCAGCAAAGAGTGGAAATCTCGATGACAATATATAGTGTGGAATATATATGGCTGTATGTGACAGAGCAGAGACTCTGCACATGGTTGCAGGGATGTGTGGGTGTGCACGTGTGTGTATGTGAGTTTGGTGGCTGACGGCCATAATGGTGAAAGAAGCTGGAACCAATACGGCCACCCTTGCACAGCCACATAGCATTGTTTAATTGTTTAAGTGTTTGATTATTTGATTAATTGAGTGATTGAAGTTTGAATGAAAAAGTGTGGAATGTGGCCAGCTGGTGATTGTATGATTGAATCAGTTAAACCCCCTGGCCACATGGTATAAAAGGAACAAAGGAATGTTTGTTGAGAGCGAGAGAGAGAGACAGAGACAGAGAGAGAGAGAGAGAGAGAGAGAGAGAGAGAGAGAATGAACGAACGAATGAACACCGGGATAGCCAAAGCGTGGATATTATATTTTGTTTGTTTTGAAGAGTTTGTTGGGTTTTTGTTTAACCCTTTTGTTTGCTCCACTTTTTATTTATTTTGTTGAATAAAAGTGTGTCATGGTGCTTTAAACTGAAGTTCTGTGTTTGATGTTTGCTATTTCTGCCGCTGACCAACCTTGACCGGCCTCCACTACACCTGGTTACCCATTAGTGTTATTAAAACCCTATACAGATTTACAACAACTAGATTCACTGCAGTCAGTTACCAATAGAATACCTCAGTTTTATGATCAGCAATGGCACTGCAATAGCCACTCTGTGTAAGGATATGTTCAGAAAGCAATGGAAACACAAAGGCAGCTACAGTGGTATATGTCATTGGGAAAATATTCATGAATTAGAATTCACATTTGACCTGGCATATACTTCCAAAATACAACACGACAATCAACGCTAAAGCCTGGTTCTCTATTCTCTCTCAGCAGGCCATATTGCTCACTTGCCTAACAAGCCCTATCCAGCACCATCAGCCAGCTGGCATTACCTGCAGCAGACTTTATGATTGGCAACCCATCAGATTCTCCATACAGGTGTTTGTGTTGCTTCGATGATCAATTTCACCCAAGCACACTGCTGTACTACATGTCACATTGACTTCCCAGGCTTCGTCAGTGGCAATAGCCTACCACTAAAACAGGTGGGCTCAGGCACAGTTTTACAACTACCACTAGGCCAATACCATCCACCCACCATCAAGCAAAGACCCTCTGTCCTCAGTTAACACATGAGGAGAACTGAACCATCTCACCAGTAGAAGGTCTATATGTTTCCTTTACTAGCCTGGTCAAAGGCGGTTCTTAATATTCAAATGCAATATCTCAGTTGGTCTTGGCCTAATTTGTTCCATTACTGTCTGTGTTCTACAGGATAACTATGTAAAAATTGAAACTCCAATCTACAGCATAAAACATCAGACAATAAGCAATACAGCTTATTCATTTTTCTGATATGGCTTCCCAGCCTGATACTTATTTAATGTTCACACATAGATTTAGGCTATGTATGCTTCTGTTTGGGAGACTAGCATTCAATACATTAAGCAAAGTGAGGTCTGAGGTCATTCCCTCCCTGGGACCTCCTATCAGATGACTGTCAGATGTATTTAAGCACTTTTTATCTAACAATGATATATATTTTTTTAACAATATGTTTTATTCATGTTAGCCAACAATCTAAAAAACCTTCATGCCACAAATACAGTAATGGGTAATATGGTGGTCTGTTTTCATGCTCATTTATGTAAAAGTTAAACAAAAAATCTGCAAAAATGGGGTCTGAAAACATAATTCTGCAAGTTCCATAAAGACATTAACAAAAATAGCTGTCCTGGACAAAAAGTGGGGTTCCAACTGTTGACCCATTTGTAAACAGTGGATTTTGTGCTTAGCCATTGAAGTCAGTGTTTAGGTTCATTAATTCTGTTAGTCTTAACTGTCCACACAAGCTCTAACATTGGATACAACTGTTAGAAAAACAACAAAAAAAAACTGCAGATCGTTACTTTTCATCTTTTAAGCACTTTTTTTTCTGAGGGTACAGTATGTATATTCATTCTCCCTCTTTTAAAAACATAAAAAGAGATACTTTTTACACATTTTCTATGTTTCAAACCTTTCCTGAATGAAGTGTTCATTAACAGTCACTTAATTTATTATGGGGAATGTTTTAGTCTTAATACTTGACATGACATGATTTATGTAGTTGTTGAGCAATTTGAAAATATATGGTGACATTTAGAGAAGCCTTCTGCAACAGATATGTTTAGTGATTCTATATAAACCAACACGTTGGCATCATATTGATGACATGAATCGTATTGTAAGTAAATAGTGTGAGTTGAATATTTTAGGGTAATGTTGTTTTAAGTACATGTAGTATGGGAACTGCATTTTCTTCCACTATTTTAGGGTTATTGGATGGTGTACATCTGTGTGTGAAGGAATATAGTCATGTAACTCTATCTATATATTAACGTTCACAACCTGGGTCCACTTACTTATAGTTGATATAATATTTAGATAAAGCTTAGACAGCTGAACTGCTAGCTGCTTTGAATTTGAATCTTAACAAGTTGGTTCTGCAAAGGAATCTTTAAAAAACTGTCTGCTAAACTGAAAACTACTGAAAAAATCCAATCATAACAAACTTTAATTAAAGGAGTGATAACCAAGGCTTTTATTACCCCCCCCCCTCAGCTGACCCCCCCACCCCCCCCCCCCCCCCCCCCCCCCCCCTTCTGTTGAAGATTTTGGATTTTAAATACTGAAATACTGTTTGCAGATATTTCAATCAATTGTTATATATTGTTATTATTGTTTATTAAATCCTATAACATATTTATAGATGCATTATTGATTGTTATTAACAAACTCTACATTATTCAGCACTATGAGGGTGAACAACAGGTAACAAGATTTTACAACAAAGTAATTGTTGTTTTTTAACTAATTTCACTTAGAATTATATTGCATACTGTATATACACCTGTGGCACAGTGGCTTGTAGTGCGCAGGTGTAGAGGTGATGCGGTGCTCAAGTAATGACAAACGTAAATTCATGATCCAAACAATGTTTTATTTGATCCTGTTTGTAATCCTGGTCATTATGACCACAAATAATAATCCCAAGCAACACACAGCAATGTGTATTGCACTGTTAGACCACGGGTTACAATAATATACACAGTATTAAACACACGCAAGACACATACACGATCACAAGTCTATAGTGAGTGCTAACGTGCAAGTGGTGAAACCAGTTTATTCGTGCACAGTGGTGAAGTGCTGTCTGGGTTTGATGTTAGCCGTCTAAGAAGAAAAACAAGAACAGTTAGAATCGACAAAACAAACAAATACTAAACAATCACGGTACTTTTTACTCTCCTTCAGTGGTTCTCTCGTAACCATAACAAAGGAACAGATGGCTCAGCCCCTTATCTTAAATGCCCTCGGTCACGCCCTCTTTCAGTGGCACGCCCAATCAAATATCCTCCAACCCGCGATATCTTCTGGTATAGTGGCTCCGTCCTCTTCCTGCATGGCCGGCTTCTGACTGACCTTGGAATGAACTGCCAAACCATCCAGTATGGCCACACTGGTCCTGTTACACAGTGCCCTCACAGGTCAGGTCAAGAGGGAGATTGTTGACATGGATTCATTCCCTCTCTGTCATAACACCTTACTGAAAAATATTTATTATTATTGATTGTTATTAACAAGTCTCTACATTATTCAGCAATATGAGGAGTGACCAACCAGGTCACAAGGATTTACCAACAAAGTAATTGTTGTTTTTAACTCATTTCACTTAGAATTATATTGATACTGTATATACACCTGGTTGAAATTCTTTGTATTTGAAACCTTAAAAATACAAGATATCCATATTTAATATATCTGAAACAATTATTTTACCAAATTTCATACAAAAAAATTATATATACCATTTCATTACATCCGTATATTCTCATTATCTACTGTATTGTCTCTGTTTTTATAATTTACATCCATATGCTTACAATTAAGACACATTATTTCTGTAAAGAGAATGCCATGATTTAAATTATCAATGTGATTTTCTATTAAAACAGAAATTTAACAATTAACATTCAGTGCAAAAAAAAAAAAAACATTTCAGAAACCCAGCAAATGTAACCTCTTGTTTTAATTCTGACCAACGCAGGAGTATTTTTTTAATGGTGCAGAAATGGGGATTGGGTCTGATAATCAATACAAACCCAAACCCTAGAACAGTGGTCTTCAGTCCTGGCTTTTTAACAATGTGTAGATTACATTATTACTTTAGAGTCTCTGTTTATCGCTAGATTGCAATACAAACTCAAACAAGTATGTCAGTTACAAACATCCCCTACCACAGCTGTAAATTCAAAATCAGAGCTGTCAATAGAACGAAAAAAGTTGACGACCATAACTTGACCATAATTGCAAATGGCAATGAATAGTTTAATGAAAATTGTAATGAAGACTTAGATGTCATTAGGTAAGCAAATGAGGATACACCATTGAATAAGCCTTCTTCTTCCAGATATATAGAAGAAAGTATGACATATGGATGCACAACTGTCTCCACTATATTGTTAGCAATTTCATTCCCTGTGGGGGATAAAAATAGACCAGGTTGAAACAAAAGCCTGGACCGTTGGGGGTTCTTGAGGACAAGGGTTGAAAACTGTCGCTCTAGAATCCACTACAGGAAGTTACAGAAGGCTTGTTGGGTGTAACAAAGCAAAATGATTCTTTATCAAATGGCCAGCTAATACGAGGAAAATCTTCAAACACAAACCAGGCCCTTTTATCTATATTACATTGTGCTTTATTCATTTAGTAAGGTCCAAGATTTCTGTAATAATACCTGTTGCATACTATCCTTGGATATGTCCATTAAACTGCAGTACTAATGCAGTCGATTTCTTACAGTTTTCAAAATACAAGCATTAAATTCAGAATAAAATTTTTCCATGACTAGAATTTCCATTCAGAAAATCCTGTTCAAGACTTGAACAATTATTAAATGACATATAATTAAACTCATCCTTATTTGTTATTAATATGTCAATAGTGTTATAATAAATAATTTCAATAATGAATTTAAACCATGTTTAGACAGTTTAATACTATCTTTGAATGTTACCTTTACAATTGAATGACATTTGGCTGCAGCTAACTCAGAATTTCATATAATTGAATTTCTTTCCTTTGCAGCTTTTATTCCATGGCTTACCATTACTACCTACCATTAGCTTACCAAAATGTAAAGCAAAACATTGTTTCAGCAAAGCAATTCCCCTAACCTGTCAATAAATCATCAATTAGCTAACAACAATTTATAGCCAATTTGGAAAAATATAGCTCTTAATCTCAGTGGAAGTCTCCTCCACATATTTGAGGTCACTTCTAGTCAGACTTCTATACATCTGTTCACATGTTGCTTGTTTGCTCTCTATTCTTGCTTATTAGAGTCACTCAGTCTCCAGTTATTACTCCTGCTTTTAAAAGGAGGGATTATTTTCCATGATACTAGAAAAACTCATTGAATGTTTCCACCTGCATATTTAAACGTCTACTAAGCTTAAGGATCAGAGTTTTTAGAATAAAGCTGTTTTATTTCATATTATTTGGTTGTATTCTATTTATTGTTTTTGTTTATCTCTAAAGCATATTTACTGTCCCTATATCATACTCCTAATGCAATTCTGAAAATATTTAATGCAAACACCAAAACAGGCAATACATTGCAAAACTCTGCATGTTACTTTTTGCAAAATTAAGTATTTAAGTAATACATTTCAAATGTATTCACACACCTTGCAAAACATAACAATCACATCAATACATCAATGTTATGTTACATTTAACCAAATTAAACTACATCTGTCCTTTTACAATATTTCTGTCAAAACCAAAACGCATTCGATTGCAAACGCTATCTGTTAAACTTTTGAAGCAAGATTTTTCTCTCTCACTTGAAGTGCACAATGAAAAGCGACATATAGGATGACAAGAATGCATGGACTGTTTTCCAATGCTCTTCATTGAGCTGGAAAACCTGATCATGCAGTGTCCAAGAAATACTTGGAGTAACTCTACACCATAAGGGACCATCATCAGGAAGAGACTGACAACCCTATTTTGTCATGATCTTTCTGTCTAAACAGCCACTTTTAAATAACAAAGCTGCACTGAACGGGCAGAATGATAGCATTGAGATCCATATTTCCCTCTGGAAGAAAAAAAAATCATGTCCGCCATGACCATGATAATCACGAGTTCTGCTCTCTTCAACGAATGTTGGTTGAAATGTTCAAGTTTTGATCGTCAATAGCAAACAACATATGCATTTTGAAGAGGTACCATTTACAAAATAAACAGTTGTATTAGCAACGGAATTGCTTTGATTGTAAGGTTTATTCATAATTTAGCAATGTGTGCATTGAAGGGTGAAATGTGTCAAGGTAATGTAAAATATTATCGCTGTTTTTGAGAATTATTTTTATAGTTGTTCTAGGGGTATCAGTAATTGTGTTATTGATACTGAAAGATCTAATCATTTGAGTCTACACATTTTACAATTTACAAGTGATTTTGTTTGTGAGCTGATTTTGTACTACTCTACTTTTCACAGTATTTTGACTTTTTAAGGAGTCTTTTTCAGATGGCAGCAGAGATTCCTAAAATGTAGACCTTGGAGACATTGTGTTTGAACTTCATAAAGAACCTCATCTGGGTCTCAGCAATCTTTGTGCAGTAGAAGAACCTGAGCCCAGTGGTGGTCCCAGTCAGGCTGATCATATTATTGTAACCTTTAGTATGTTTTAGGTGGTAGGAGCTATAGCTCCCCCTCTCGTTCCTTCATGCCAAAAGATCTGTAAATCTCCCTATTTAAATCCCAAGTCATACCCTGATTCTTCACCTTGATTTTTAGTTTGCGTATTGTCATGCAGTTCTACAGACTCCTACTCATTTGTTTAATCTATGATTATTAGATGGGCACTGTCACAGATGGCTTGGTGGGTGAGATCAGACCTGGCAGACACAGGCACAAGTACTGCGGGTTGAGTCACTGATGCCCTCTTTTAATGAAAACAAAAAAAGAAAAAGAAAACTGTAGAAACTTTAAACAGAACACATTTAACAAAACAAAAGGCACAAGGGCCAAAGCAAAAGGTTTACACAGAAGGTAAACAAGCACTGACACTGACCTAAATACAGTACAGCATTGAGCACAAAACACACACCTTCATCAACATTAATTCTCACCATCACTAACTAACTCACCACCCATGATCACCTTATTTATACACCTGTGGCTGGAGCCTTAATTCATCATTTAAACATGTATTCAATTGATGGCTCCACCCACATTCCCACAGGAAGGTTTTTAAGCTCATCCTTGTTAGACCGTGTGGCAGAGCAATGATCTGCCCTTTTTAAATTGGCAGGGATGGGGTTAATTTCCCCTACCTGCCTGGGTTTATTATGTTCAGGTGGCTGGGGTTGATTAGTTGATTAAATAATTAACTTAATTAACGAACAATCAGCGCCCAGCCACCTGACATAAAAGGAGGCCTCTGCTTCTCATTTAGGAGGAGGGAGTTGAGGAAGCAGGTTAGTGTTTGTGTGTGATTTTTTTGAATTTTGCTAAAACCAGTGAAGGCATTGCCCAGCCTGGAAATCTTTATTTTGTGCATTTTGCTTTTTTGTCTTTCTTTTTGTGTTTAAATCCCTTTATTTTGCCTTTGTGCACTTTTATTTTGTGTTATTTATAATAAAATTAGTATTTTTTTTGAACTACAGACTGTCTCTGGGCCTCTAACCACTCACCAGCCTGCCACAGACCGCTTTTTGGGTCTTCGTGTCCTTGGTTAACCATCTTTCTATCTAAAACTGTGAATTAGTTCTGCCCCTACTTTGAGAAAGCCAAGCTTGCAGTTGTACAACAGTTTATCCATATTAGACCATTGATTCTTCTGCTATTATTATATTCAAATATTCTTTATGAGCCTTGCATGTCACTTAGCTTACTTGTGTGTGACTGACTTCTGTGACTCACTTAGACTTGCCTTTATTTCAAGTCACCATGATATAACTGCATGAATATACTCTAAACCATTGTTGCCTATCCAGTGTATAAAAAAACAGTTAATGAGCTCCATAATATTTCCTACCTACAGTACACAGTAACTCATACAGTAATTTTGTTTATAATGTCCAATCAGTTTCTAGCAACACCTAGTCATCTTTCCTAATCCATCATCAGCCACCATCATTTCTGAACACAGATCTTTATTAATCACACAACTGTGTGTGCAAGCTTGGAATCCCTATGTGCAGATATGTTTTCCTAAAAGGAAATTAATGAAAAACAATTATAGGAGGCTGTGTGGTCCAGTGGTTAAAGAAACAGGCTAGTAACCAGGAGGTCCCTGACCACTGACTCATTGTGTGACCCTGAGCAAGTCACTTAACCTCCTTGTGCTCTGTCTTTCAGGTGAGATATTGTTGTAAGTGACTCTGCAGCTGATGCACAGTTCACACACCCAAGTCTTGTATCTTGTAACCTACTTTGTGATGGTGGTCCTCTATGAAAGACGCTATATAAAGATAAAAAAAAATGACCAGAGGTGAATTAAAAGAAATCAGATAAGTCAATTTGCTAATTGCTGCAAGTATGGGTGAAACGCAAAAGAAATAAAGACAAAAAGGATGATAAGATAGATTGAAATAAACATATCTAAGTGGGATTTACTGGAGACATAAAGACACACTGGACTTGCAAAAAAAGAAAAATAACCTTTTTACTCACAACAGTGAGCACAATAACCCTCATATTACTGAAGCTAACAATACAAGGTCATAATATGTACTATATAAATACACAGGCAGGTAATTTAATGAGTTGGGTGAGACTGGTTCTCCAGCTGAATTGGCCTAGCTGAAGAGGTCAACCAAGATGTAATTATTCAAAATTGTAAGGAGACCTTCCTACGTTAAGACCATTCATTTAAGTTACTTATTAGTGTTGCAGACACTGCAGGGTTATGATTATTTTCATAGTGTACACTGGAGCACTGATGACAGTTGGGGTTGTAGATTGATTCTTGGCTGGGCTGTACTGAACAACGGTGTGCATTCGGAAGTGATCATTTCTACCTGCGTCACACAGCCCAGACAAGGAACTGGGAAATAGGTCTCTGGCTTTTATTATAGGCCCCAAGGATGGAGGGAGGCTCATTTGTTTTTTTTTAACCCTTTTTTGACCAATCACGCTCAATTACAGCCCTCAAGCTAAGTGAACTGATAAGTCAAATGTGAGAAGAATGACCATAGAAATAGTTTATCAAATATTCGGCACATTTGATATTCTGATCATGCAGTGTTAATCCTTCAAAGCTGTATAATTTATTTGCCTCAGATTCCGAAAATAGTTAACTAAACACAGTGTGGCATGTTTTAATGATCTACAAACTAGTGTCACTGTATTTTATTGTAAAGGATATTATACTACAGCATGCACGGGGGCAGGGGGCAGGGCTGGTACCTGATGCAATCTAAACATGAAGACATAAGCCCAATATCTGCTTCTGCAAGGGATTTTTATACAGTGGCATCGACAATATGCTTCAAAGTGAGAGGTCCCGGGTACGTGTTCGACCTCTGCTTGTGAGGAGCCCCTGCCTGCGGGAACTGAGGTATGTTATGTTATTAGTATGTTACTAATTAATAACTCACTATGGTAAAGCAGACGGATTATTATAGATCATAGGTACTAAGCCATTGTTTTATATCTATAAAATGGACCACAATAACTATTTCAATTGCATTGTATTGTATGTGTCAGTAACATTACCCCTTTAGAGCAAACACTACTGAAGCACACATTGCTGACAGACTTGACTAGAATGACTGTACTATACAAACACTGCTTAAACTGATGATTCACGACTGCTGCACTCCTACCAACATTAAAGAGCGGGTACCTTCAAAGGTCATTGTATTTATTTGTTCACCTTTATCTTGCCCTTTTTTATGATAATTATAATTATTTTGAGTGCTTCTGAGTTCTATCGCTTCAGTATTGGATTTTAATGTTTTTTTCCTCCCACAAAATGTCATCCATAAATGTAATTCTGCTTCCTACAAAATGTGATGGTACTTGACTTGTGTATAAGTGTTTTTTGTTGGCTTTATTTTTATTTTTATGCTGTTCATCTCCCCATCTGGCATTTACATCAGTCATTTTCCTTAGGTGTCTCCAACAATTCCTGCACTGAGTGTTATGAAAAAAACAGCTGTAAAAATATGAAGTGTAGTCTAATTGTCAGGGCTGATTAGGGAGCTGTAGCTTTTCCCTGAAGGGATGTGGAGACACGCAGGTTGGGCAGCCCTCCAACTTTCCTCCATGCCTATTTTTTCCAATTTGCCCTTCAGACTCTTTATTTCCTTATTTTCAACCATTTCACTGTTTGAACAAAATGAAAAGTAATGGAGGGGGTCTGTGCTTTCTTTAAAGCTCCGCAATAATTAGCAAGACGACATTTGCCCTTCAGAACTAGTTATCACCTTGAAAACAACAGATGATAAAAAAATGTATAACAAATCTCTAAAACAGTTATTTATAATATGGAATCTACATTTTAGACAAGCAGGTACTCAGTGAACATTTAGGGAGTATGCTATATTTATTGCATAATCAAATAGTTATGTGGTACTGTACATTACTGATATAATAATATGTCACTAAATTTACTGAGCTTTGGTTCTAAATTAATCCAAAATACACAGGAAGGACAACACAGTTTTGAACAGGTACAGGGCAGAAGCATTAGGAATAATAACATTGCTGAATCTAGCAGTCACAGTTAAACCCGAAAGGCATTTTCAAGCTCTGTAATAATACTGTAGCTGCGTGTGTTGTTGTCATGAGGACAATCTATAAAACAGGTCAATTAGAACGTTTGTAAATTTTTGGAAAAAAAAAAAAAGATATTTAAGACCAGGCCCTATTTTAAAGCAAGTGTAAATTTCAAGATGATTTAAAAAAACAAGAGTCCAGTATACAAGGAGCAGTTAAAGGTAGATTGTTAGGATTTACAGATATTAATAATACAAATCATATTATATATATATATATATATATATATATATATATATATATATATATATATATATATATATACGTGTCATAAACGTATTAAAGAGGTGCTAAGTATCGGTGTACAGTACAGAACAGAACTGTCTGGTTATGTTGAAGACCAATACAAGAGTGGGACACCTTCATCGACCGTACAGGTTAAGACGCTGTTGCTGTTTATAAACTGCATTTGTCTTATGGGTGGTTTTTTTTTTATTAGCATTAGTCATCAGTAGTAGTATATTACCATTATTATAGAAAAGCTGCATAAAATCTTAATAATTATAATTATATATTAAAATCAAAGTAAAAGGTAAATCGTAAAAACCAATTAAAATTTGGTTAAATTGTAAAACACAACATTATGTGTGTAAACAACCATTTGTCAAAACAGTGGTTGAATTACCCCAAAATTGTAATGTTAGCATATCGTCTATATATATATATATATTATATAGAATATTATATCTAGAGAATATATATATATATATATATATATATATATTTGACGAAAGTGTACCCATTTAAAAACATGATAAAAAAAACGGATAAAAATGGCACATGTGTAAGAAAAAATAAATTTACATTTGTAAGTCTACCTTTAAATGACTTTTCTGAGTACTTCATTGGTTGTTTTGTACTTGTTTGGAACAATTGCCTTTAACATTGTAATTGCTTTGAAACGTCTTTAGATAAAAACCACAAAAGTATACCACAAAAATACTGGTTCGTGGATGTGTCATAACAAAAATGTCTGAGATCCTTGTTTGTGTTGCCCTCCGATTTTCCTTGTTTTTGTTGTTTTTGTAAAGCTCTGTGTCAGAGAGCAAATTAATCCTAGTCAACAATCTCCCTCCCTCAACGTAACATAGCATCCCTGAAGTTTAGCATTATAATTGTTCATGTATTACAGTATTTCTGATGTGAAACAAAAGTATAATATATTGTTTTGTAATGGGAGTCAATGATATTTAAGAAAACCCCATTGCTAAATTATCTGGTAGGTTGTATCTCAGGCAATCAACAGGCTTCATTGACATCCCATGACCCAGAATAATGTTTTACTATATACATTATGATATTTGCAGAAGGAGGACCAAGGAATTCAATGCTTTGATGTTTTACTCATAGAGTATTATTGCAAAACCCATACTCCATATCTGAATCATCATCACGACAACATCATTGATCAACTGTACATATAAGTATAACTGTGCTATTCTGACCTTGTCTTTTAATCATGGAGGCTCAAACTGAGAAATTTTTTAACTACCATAAGAACATAAGAAAGTTTACAAACGAGAGGAGGCCATTTGGCCCATCTTGCTCTTTTGGTTGTTAGTAGCCTATTGATCCCAGAATCTCATCAAGCAGCTTCTTGAAGGATCCCAGGGTGTCAGCTTCAACAACATTACTGGAGAGTTGGTTCCTGACCCTCACAATTCTCTGTGTAAAAAGGTGCCTCCTATTTTCTACTCTGAATGCCCCTTTGTCTAATCTCCATTTGTGACCCCTGGTCCTTGTTTCTTTTTTCAGGTCGAAAAAGTTCCTTGGGTCGATATTGTCAACACCATTTAGAATTTTGAATGCTTGAATCAGGTCGCCTTGTAGTCTTCTTTGTTCAAGACTGAATGATTCAATTATTTTAGCCTGTCTGCATATGACATGCCTTTTAAACGCGGAATAATTCTGGGCACTCTTTTTAGAGCAGCAATATCCTTTTTATAGCGAGGTGACCAGAACTGAACACAATATTCTAGATGAGGTCTTACTAATGCATTGTACGTTTTTAACATTACTTCCCTTGATTTAAATTAAACACTTTCTTGTTAGCCTTTTTTATAGCTTTCCCACATTGTCTAGATGAAGACATTTCTGAGTCAACATAAACTCCTAGGTCTTTTTCATAGATTCCTTTTTCAATTTCATTATCTCCCATATGATATTTATAATGCACATTTTTATTTCCTGCGTGCAGTACCTTATACTTTTCTCTATTAAATGTAATTTGCCATGTGTCTGCCCAGTTCTGAATCTTGTCTAGATCATTTTGAATCACCTTTGCTGCTGCAACAGTGTTTGCCACTCCTCCTATTTTTGTGTCATCTGCAAATTTAACAAATTTGCTTACTACACCAGAATCTAAGTCATTAATGTAGATTAGGAATAGCAGATGACCTAATACTGATCCCTGTGGTACTCCACTTGTTACCTCATCCCATTCTGAGGTTTCTCCTCTAATCAGTACTTTCTGTTTTCTACGTGTTACCCTCCCTATTCTATGTACATGCATTTCCTTGAATCTCTAATGCGTTAAGTTTGAGAATTAATCTTTTATGCGGGACTTTGTCAAAAGCTTTCTGGAAATCTAAATAAACCATCTCATATGCTTTGCAATTATCCATTGTCGATGTTGCATCCTTTTTGTGGATTACAGTTGCAATTCTCCAGTCTGTCAGTACAACCCCTGTGTCAAGAGACTGTTGCATGATCTTGGTTAGCGGTTTGTAAATAACTTATTTCATTTTTTTGAGTTGTGGCAAAGCGTAAGCCTTGCACATGTGAAATATGTAGTTTATTGTATGTTTTTGTGTTAATTGTTACAATTGATTTAATTGTTTAGCTGCTGTGGCGCTCCGCTGGGGACGATTACCGGTCTGCGTGGAGCAGCAGCTGAAAGCAATCAGCTGTTCCAGCAGGCAGGTGGGCGTGTCTCAGCGGAGCGTCAGTATAAAAGCATGGCGATCGCTGTGATCGGGGCTGCTGCAAGGCCTGCCGTTTTCACGGCACCTTTTGAGTTATAGTTTGGGGTATTGTGTTTTATTTTGCACTTTTTGTACGGTTTACTGTATTTGTCCTCTGTGAGTTACCATCGCTGGTAACGTCACATGACCGCCTTTATTTTACTTTCACTTTCTTTTTGTTGTTAATAAATCCTGCGCGCCTGTGCCGGCGTTTCAACACCAACCTCTGTCTCTCTGTATGCTTGAACAGCGGCGACCCACACGCGTGACCCGAGGAAGACCCTGTCACAGAGTTCTATTGGGAGGATCTCACCCGGCCCAGGGGATTTGTTTATTTTAAGAGCTCCTAGTCCCTTTAACACTTCTGCCTCGGTTATGCTAAAGTTATTTAAAACTGGATAGGAACGGGTTGACTTGTGGGGCATGTTGTTCATATCTTCCTTTGCAATCATTTCATATATTTGCTATTATATAGCAACTACTGTAACTTGACAGAAACATTCAGATCCTTCCCCATCAACACAGCAAGAGTCCTCTTGATCATACATTAGATTATTCTTGCTTTACCTGGTGGTTCTGGATTCTCATATTTACCTTGTGGGTCTTCATCTGCTCTTCTGAACCTAAAAAGTGTATAAAGTAATAGCCATAGCCTCTGAGTTTACAGTCTCCCAACCAGAACTGTTTATATCTCTAAATGATGCCACACAAGAAGACACCTTCACTTCCAATATAATTGGATTGTTTTATTTAATATGTCTTATTCATATATCTTCAAACCTGTCATAAAATTAACTTGCCCTACATAGTTCAGCAATTGTAAAACCCATAAATGTAGATTAAAAATAGACTATTAACATGATGATATGAATACTACTTTACATGCCATTTGAGTTCCATATATCACAAAGAATATTTAGAGTAGAATTGAGTATTTAGAATTTAAAGTGGAATTACATCTGTCAGTCCAAGTCTGAGACATACCCTGGGCATGCAGTCCTAGATCTCGTTATACAGCAAACCAAATGATGGAATGAAACACACACACACGTTTGCATTCCTATTTTGTCGGGACTTCTCATTGACATGCACTACATTTGTATTTACTATTTCTAACTCCAGCCAGGCAAAACTCCACACAGGGTGAAAGTCAAAAACAAACTTCATATTTTGGCACCATTTTATTTTTAAAGGCATATTTAGTTCTTAAAAATATGTTTTTCAAAGTGGGGATGTCCCCACAACGTTGTTTTTTTTTCAGGAGTTACTATCTTTGTGGAGACATTTTCTCAAATTTTGTCTGCACCTTGATAGTAATACCTGCCCACACACACACACACACACACACACACACACACACACACACACACACACATCTACAGATGCATGATAAATGCACAGGATGCTGTGTCACACATGAATGACAAACACAAACAAACCCACACACACACACCCACACACAACAACACAAGATTTTACGTACTATTTTCCGTGTACTATTCCTGTACGTCAAATGACAGATGTATTTCCCCAACTTGAGGCCAGGCTCCAGCAAAAACCACTCTTCATTTATCAATAATTGGGCCTTAATTTCATTTGGCAGCAATGGTGCAGGATGCTTAGCTTCCTTTCCAGTGAACTAACGTTAATTAGGCTTTTGGACGTTGTTTTCTTTTTCTGTGTTCTAGAACTGTGAGCCAGTCTCTGGAGATTTGTGTACTCGCTAAATTATACCTCAGCCTTGACCTGTGACTCTCCTGGCTGGACATAAAAGACAGTAATAATGGCATGCAATACAATTACCAGGGACTAGCACAAAATTAATCTAATAAACAAACTTTCACCAAATGTAAAGGTTGGGTGCCTAAATGGATTATTCCTGTGTCCTAGTGACCCTGCGCTCAAAAGGCCAAAACAACAATTCCCATTTCCCAATTTTTTTTTTGATTTGGAAAAACCGGATATTCCATCCCTAGGGAGTTTAAAATCATAAATTTAGAAGAATCAAGATTGAGAACTTTCTTCTGGCAAAGATAAATGAGTGGTATAGTGAACAGAAAGAAGTAGCAGGTAAATATAATAGGATCGAGCTACAGCTTCTGCAGACTCTGACCTTGATGCAACTGTGGAAACAGCCAAAAAGAAAAGGAAAACAAATTTCCACAAAGTCGACATTTACCTGTTAGTTAGTGAAATAGAAAAAAATCAGGAAATATTATTTAACACGTCTCGGGCCAAAAAACACTAAGAAACAAAACATGGAAAGAAATAACTAACAAAATAAATTAATTGGAACAAGTGCAGGCGTTAGGATTTACTGGGCTCTGGGGCAAAACTGTGAAGTAACCCCACCCCCTGAAAATAAAAGAAAAGAAAAAAACGTGAAGCGCTGCTGCAGCACAACCTAAAGAAAACCTTTGGAAAATAAATTCATCAGCAGCAAAATCTGAATCTTCAACAAAACATATTATCAATCAACAGTAATCAATCAAGTAACAGTATAAACATTGTAATAAATCAATTATGTAGCAAGATGAATCAATTTGATTAATAACTCAATTTAGTTAATAATGAAACATATTAATATTGTAGTGATCTTAGTAAAAGGAGGCTGGCGCATCACACAGGGCAAGGCAATCCACACACAGGCAGAGCGCGGGCATGAACCTGGGACCTCTCACACTAAAGCATAGCGCCGATACCGCTGTACAAAAGAGCCGGCTCCCTTGCAGGCAGCGTATATCGGACTTATGTCTCCATGTGCGATTACGTCACCTACCAGCCCTGCTGCTGCCTTCCCCCGTGCACGCTACACTCTCCTCTGCCAGCCTCAAGTCCGCCTCGGACTTTCCCACCAGGCTACAGTCCGATGATTGAGTGTCGGGTTCGCGCCTGCCGTCTGCCTGTATGTAGATTGCCTCACCCTGTGTGATGCGCCAGCCAGCGTTTACCAACATCGATATAATATCTTAAAATTAGTCACAAAACATATTAATAAAGGCAGCAGTTGGTTTTTTAAATTAATGTTACCAAGTACAAAAGTTAGTATAAAAACGTTTATATAAAAAAAAAGAATGTGCATCTCAAAAACCTCACCCACAGTAAAAATGCATCCATTACAACTCATAAGTGAAACCAAAATTCTATGAACACACTTAACAAATGAATATCCCAAAATCATGCTAATTTAAGACTATCGCAGAAAACTTTTGTTTGAGTCTATGTATATTTTAGTTGTGTAAAGAAAAAAGTACAGTACATACAGTAGGCTACACAAGTAAATACTTTTCATCGTATTTCAGTTGTCTATGCACTACATAATTAATTACTAAGAAAAGATTGCAGTTTGTATTTAATTGAAGAATTCTGCAATGATTTGTTTCCATGATTCTCTTCATTAATAAAGCACCTTAACGTATAAAAGAAACCAAAGCAAAACACATTTATTGCCACTGTTATTTAATAGAGACTATTAATAACTATATATTTTTTAGTTTCTTTTATATTTTAAGGTGCTTTATTTTAAAGTAACTAAAAGCCCAGAAACGTTTAAAGAGGAAGTTTCATAAATACGAGCAGCTAGTTGAATCTACGCCAGTTAGAGGCATGCGTAAAATAACAGGCACAAACTGAACTTGTAAATCAGGAAAAAATTAGAATACAGCAAGGGTAAGTGCGAAACTTCGGTATTATAATGAGATTCGTTAGTGCATACGAAAGTATTTTGAAATGAACAGTCGTAACTGAACTACTGCTGCAGTGATAAACCCAAGTTACGGGAGTGAAAAATGTGTTTAACCTACAAAAAGTCAAGATACGAAAGAAAAATCAATGACACATAGAGCCCATTGCATTTATTATTTATTTTATTTTTTTTTTGATCTAGGAAAAACTCACTGCATATTTTACTTGGTGTCTTTGGACTGCACCAGTTAAAAATGCAATGTGGCTTTCATAACAGTTGTGACGCATCCATCTTCATTGTGAAATCCTTCAACTGAGTATATCCCCATTGTCAGAGATCAGTTCCAATAGAGCCTCTTATCTACAATTAATACAAGAACACACTCATCCATAATGATATATCAGATAGTGCAGCCTAATTTCACCTTCAATTGTGCATAGATCAGCCCTATTACCATTTTGTAACAATTCATTTTGACATGACATAAGACATGATTACATGGTAATAGCTTTTCTGATTAGTAATAAGTAGGGTAACAGTTCCTGTTAGGACTTACTGATGGCCCATTTTAATTTGTATGTCATTTCTAATGTAATCTATTTTACATATATTAAATTGAGGTTACCCCACAGCTTGTGTTATCCACAGCAACATGTCTGTCTACTAATCTTTTTGACACTCACCATTTTAATTGAATTACAATTGACTTAATTAATATTTTATGAGTGTTTTCATTCAAAGAAATGTATTTAAAATAAATCACTGGCCACACAGGATATGACCTTCCTACTTCCAGGATGCATTGCACTAATTTGCAGTGGCCCATGGGAGACGGAACTCTGACAATATTATGAATAGATAGGAAGAAAAAAAGAAAAGTTAACTTTTTTCAAAAAAATTCAGGGCCTTGTTTACTATCACTTGCAATCTGTTCATTTATATTTATTTAATTTGAAGTTCAGAAATGGTGTTACTTTGAAAACTGAGGTGCTACAACATTGACATTAACAGTCTACACATTTACTGTAGATAGCACCTGCTAATGCTCACCCAATTAAATATACAATGAAATACTTTAAATCTCACATGTAACTCGTCCTGCAACAGATGGACATTGTTCTTATTATTCAAACAGAAAGCTTGATGAACATTTATGATGTTCTGTGTATTTCAATCCATAGACAACCCTTAGAAACGCTGGTTATT
The DNA here is from genome assembly GCF_017654505.1 of Polyodon spathula. Lineage (NCBI taxonomy): Eukaryota > Metazoa > Chordata > Actinopteri > Acipenseriformes > Polyodontidae > Polyodon > Polyodon spathula. The sequence continues at coordinate 96,265,540 of NC_054535.1, read as the reverse complement.
CGGCCATCATCATTCGTTTAGTAACTGCAGTCCTTTATGAACATGAGTATAGTCAGTATTTAGCTTAGTGCAAGATTTTGTAGGTTTAAACAGCATAACTAATGCCAAAATCAAACATTAAATACATATTTTAAGAAAACATAATAGGATGCATATCTGACCACAATTGCTGACGTTCAACTCTTAACTACATGCAAGTTCTATCTACATTGCATTTTAACCTCTGGTCTTTTGTATGATCAACGCTATGCTCATTTCAAAGACGGTCAGTTATCAAGGAAACAACAGGGTGCTTGGGTTTATTATCTAAGCTGTGTGTTGTGAGATAACCATCAGCAGTGGCCTCATCCGTCATGTCACAATGGGGGAGTTTCCATGTGTGTTCTAATTTTTCTTAAGACATTATGCTTGAGCTAAATGAAAAATCACCCCTATACATTTTAGCTTTCCATTGGCTCAGTTTATTTTACTCGACAAGACCCTCTTTTCACCCAATGTCATGCAAATGAAGGGGAAATGAGGAGGTCAATATGCAAATTAGCCATGCGTAGTGTTGTGCTGTTTTCACAGACAGCTCTGGAAAATGTGGTTTCAGGTGACATCTTGCTTGAGTGAAGCTCTAAAGTACAGTGTTAAGCTCATGTAATAAAGCTGTGATTTGTAACTACAAATGTAGGGTTGTTTGTTCTAATTTTCAGCTATGTGCTGTACAGTGCTTTGAGATACTTTTGTATAAATGACGTATGCACGGAAAAGAGGTCAGAGGGAGTTGTGAAGAAAGCAATCAGGTATTGTGTCTGGTTGTGTGCGTGTGCAATCCTTAATGTGAAACCTAGAGTTAAAATTTAAATATATCTACTTTTTTAGATGAGGTACTCATTTTAGATCGGAATCAAAATTTGCCAGATCTGCCAATGAGAACCTCATAAGCATTCAAGCAGCAGTCGTGCAATATGGGGGAGTTGACAAAAGTGCATATTCCCTGTGATGTAGGTTTGTGAGGCACGAGAAATTTGTAGAATTTTGCTTGATAATGTTTTGTTTCCCTGGGCACCGTAACATTTTCTTTAGTATGCTAAACCCACACGTAGTGTAATGCTTTGGGGTTGTTTAGTTCCACCAGGGATATTTATCAGAAATTATAAGCATTCTGTCGTGCTTTGGGGACTACAATACACATTTTAAGGCTGCTGAACAGATTCCTATTAACTTTCATTATGTCACCTTTGTAAAATAACAGTAATTGAAATTTAACCTGGCTTTGCTACAGTGCCTTGTAGATTCAAAACATGGCCCTTAAAATCTAATATGACATCTGTAAAGGGTTGCTTGTTAGAGGCACATTAGTTCACTGGTGATTCATGGAATGTTAAGTAATTTTAGAGTACAGTAATGGCATTTGTAATGAATTGGTATCCAACCCATTGAATTGAAATGGAAAGGCAAGGGCTGGACGAGCACTGTAAACCATGCTGTTCAAAGACAAATGTCTAACCATTCACCTGAAAAGCAAGCTCTGTAGTCGAGAGGTAAGTATTTGTCTTATGCTGAAGTCAGTTTATTAACCGATCAGCCACTAGAAGGAGATTCATTACTCATACATTGGATCTTTGTCACCTCACAGGAAACACTTTTGTTTATGTGCTGAAAAAACACGTGCCTTTGATAGACACAGGCAAAATAATAGTTTTAAAAAATTCTCTACCACTCACTGCCTCCATGATGGGTGTCTATAATGTATCAATGATCCCAACAAGCTCTTTGTCAATGACAGTGATTACAGTTCTAAAGGTCAAGTACTACAGCAAAAACATTCTGCCTTTAGTTACCTTTTTCTCTTTGGAAACCTTCCAGAGAACAGAGCCAGCTTTGATTGTTCTGTATAAGGTATAGCGCTCTAAATTAGCATTACATTCCACTTCATGTAGCCTGGCTGTCAAACTATACCTCACAGTATTATTATTCATAAGGCAGAAACTTGGTGAAAAAGTGCTGACATATTTCTCTCACACATTTGTGAGGTCACAGGTTTAAATCCCACTGGAAACCAGGTGCAGACTAGTATGCCATCTGCGTATCAAAGACTGAAATACTGCTACATATTAAAAAACTCAACTGATTACAGCGTCAGAGAGGAAGGTGCATTAGGAGTTGCTTTTCATACTGTATATCTTTCCCTTACTACCTGCTACTGGTGTTACAAAAAGATTAGCTTAGCAGTATAGCTCCTTACTGCTATAGAAGGCATCTGCTCTGACTGAAACTGCTGGGGGACAAACATTAGTTGTCTGATCAACAACTGATTACCTGTTTGCTAAATTCGTAATCCTTTAAGTAACAGGGCACACATTGTAATACATACTGTTACAGCCGTAACTGTACATAACCTTTAATATGCAATTACTGTACTCATTTATTTTCTGTAATTTTGCCGTTTTCCCATAATCATTGCCTCCATAGGGACCTAATGTATGCTGCTCTGATAGTATTTTCATGTGTTTTGTGCAACCGTTTTCTATAGTTTTTTTTTCTTTGAAGAACCACACATTACAGACCTTAAAAAAAATGTCAACTAATATTTGATTGATTGATTTCATAAGCCTCAGCAAATTGAATTAAAGATGAAAAGGGATATGTTGAACAAAAAATAATTTGCTGAATAGTATGCTGTAAAGCACTAGATGCATGCCATTGGGCCATGAGGTGAGAAGAAGATGCTGGTGTCTAGATTTAACACTTTTTCTTGTAGCCAGTAAAGCCAGTCTTTCGGTAACTTACTTTTCAAACTGGAATTTGAAGCAGACTATAATAAATCGCTGATCATCCGATAATCCAATGGAAGGATGAGAACTGGAGCCATGTAGAGGCGCACAGAGTGGGTACTCACTGCATTGCATTATGCATTACCTGTGATATCTGGATGCTGAGGTACAAATGCTAAAATATATCATTCATTAGCAGACACTTTGTAAATACCATTAATAATCAATATCAGTCGGCATGCTTGTAAATGATGGTAGCATCTGCTGTGTTACTCACATTAAATCTCCATCGTGTGAGCACTGCAGCTTATCATAAGAGTTGGGTATTAACTCCTGACGTTCCACAATAATTCTCTTTGCAAACGTTGCTGAATGCCTTGGCTTTGTGCCTCAAACATATGGAAACAACTGGTTTCAAAAAAGTGATCAGACATTAGTTAATTTCTATTTGGCTAACACATTACATGGTTGAATCATATTTTAACCCTTTAATTTGCCTGATGCAGACTGCTGTGGTATTTCACAGTATATCTTTGCAAGTGCTTTAGGGCTATCAATTCTCGCTATAAACGAGCTGTCTTTTGAGTAATTTGTAGCTAAAGCAGTTTGTAGCTACAGCACCCTTGAAACATAAGAGTTAGCCTCGCGACTAAAGTAATGATTGTATACATTGTGCTGCTTCAAAGATAAACTTATATAAAGATACTTAGATAAAATTATTATTATTATTATTATTATTAAGGGAAAATAAACCCAGTAGAAGTTCAATTATGTAGTCCCTGAAATTGTGAAAAATTTGCTAGCGTTTCCCTAATTGAAGTAGTTCGGTATTGGGGAACAGGACTGTGGAATAATGTATGTGTAGCGATCTCGGTTAATGCAGGCAATCCACACACAGGCGGAGGACGGGCACTAAAGCATAGCACCGATACCGCTGTACAAAAGAGCCGGCTCCTCTGTAAGGAGTGTTTATCGGGCTTATGTCTTCGTGTGGGATTACGTCACCTTCCAGCCCTGCTGCTGCCTTGCCCCGTGCGTGCTACATATGCACAAAAGGGCGTGTACTATTTTTGGTAAAACATTAAAAAATGTGCAACACGTTTAACAACACAAGGGCAGCAAACAACATGCTTATAAAATACTGAACATACAGTACTTAAAATGACAGCAAAGTTTGCAAATAATATAAATATAATAAAACTAGCAAGGAAACTGACAGCAGCACTTGTATAATTATCCTGACAACATTTTTGTTTAACATTTTCTTTTTAAGAAATCGCAGCAAACACTGCACTTGCCTATCTGAACCGAGATTTTATTGAAAAGTTTGCAGTCTTTTAGACATTTTAATTATGGCACCACTTTCCTTATAGGGCCTTCTTAAAATTAGCAAATATCAAAACAAACAATTTTTTTGACATTATATGCAGTATTAGGCATTATATAAATTGCACAGTTATAAACATTACAGTGCTCCTCTTTTTTACAGTGATAGTTGGGAGCCACAGTTATGAGATCGAAATATTTCTGTTCTGCCTTCTAACGAGAATTAAAGTGCTAGTGGAAGGGAATTATGGAGCAAGTGGGAGACAATGCTGTCTTATAACTTGTTCTGCAGTATAAAGGGTCACATTGTACTGTACTTTTTACAATATGTTATAAAGATAGCGGCATCATAAATACATTTAAATCCTGGGGTTAAAGATTGTAGTTATATTATACGTTTTGTTTTTAGGCAAATTATTTGAGAAATTATAGAAATGGGAATAAACAGAAAAAATAAAAAAATTGGCATAATGTTGAGAAGACCATTCCAAAAAAAAAAATTGGCATAATGTTGAGAAGACCATTCCATAATGAAGGACCCACGGCATTTGCTATTAGTCCTTAGGGTTGGGATTACCTTTTCCATGCATCAGAAAGTACAGTGAATAACACCTGCTGGTGGTGAGCAAATAAGGGGCCGTGTTTTGTAATGCAGAGCTGAAGGTGATGAAAATGAATCCCATTTTTTGTCTGCCAGAACAGTAATTCATTAATTGAATTCACTCACAATTACACTTTTCATTGTCGTATCGTGCCTTCATAACAGAATTGATTTCCATATCATGCTTCCCCTGCTGTCTATTAGGTCACTAATCCATCAGATCTCTCCAATTAATTGGTTCTATTAATTGTCACAAATGTAATATTTATAATGGAATGATATGAGCTCCAGAGTTAAAGTCTCATGGCACCTTAAAAAAGAAATTAACACTGAAATTTAATTTAGAAGCCTCTCTGTAAATGGGTCATTAGAACTGCCTCTCTGGGGAGGTTCACAATTACGCTGAAGTGAGAAGACCTAAGAGAAAGTGATAGACCTGAAGGTGTTAGTTAACATCATGGCATGATACCTGCTTATCTCTGAATTCACATTCAAATGAGTTATTATTAATAACCCAAATTATACACAAACAGAAATCCCTAATCTGCCTCTACTGTGCCTATAGTAACTTGGATACCATACTGCCATATGGCCAACTGGCCAGTATTTTGAGAACTGTCCTGCAAAATGACCTCTGATGTTGCTTTTAAAAACAGGTTTAGCATAAAAGAATCTTTGTGCCCACGATACAAGGGGACAGATGCTTCTCTAGAACTGTTCTTGTCTAGTTTTTTTTTTTTTTTTAATCTTCCAAAGTGAATTTTGTTCAACTAATACACAAACATTAATTTTAAAGGACTAATAACCACAAAAAAAGGAATCTTACCAATTATAATTACTAGCAACATCCCCTCTATGTTATGGCACAATCATTTGCTACCAAAAACAGTTTAAAGGAAAGGTAAGCAATAACATTTTCTTACCTATAATTAGCTTTTAATATTATTATCAGCCTCCCTTTTTTCTGCTAAAAACTATTTCTTTGGGCAGGTTTTGTTCTGTTTGTTTTTCACACATGTGAGTACAAACAACGACAAGTTCGTTTAATACTCCACTGAGGTTGCGAGGCCCCACTTAACAACCAGGACCCTCAATTTTAGTCTTGTATGTGATATGGTGTAGAGTACATGGGAAGAGTTAAAGAACTCCAGGATGATTTCTTGATAAATTATTGTTATTTACCTCAACTTTCTTCTCTGACTGCCCCACAATGTCCATCCCAGCTGAGCGGCCTCTGAACTGGGAGTCTATTAGGTGTTTCTTTGTTTGCTTCAGTTTTACTAACCCTTATGCTTATGCTTTGACCTTAATAACCTAAGGATAGTATAACTTGGTTTAAGCCCTCAATGTTGTGAATCAGATTTTCATTTAACCCTGTGTCTAAATAAATTCCATAGGAACATAAATGAATACAAACATTTTCAAATCATTCCCAAATGCAGCAGTAAGACATTTAATCATTTCAGACATGGTGGCTGATGGGAATGAGCAAGCTGAAAAATACAAAACAAAAATGGGATTTTAGAGAAAACAAATAATACAGGTGTGTAGGGTTACAGTTAAACATTAAAGTTACATCATAGCACTTTCTTAACAATGCCAGGAATGGACTTTTGTTTCATTCATATTAGTAATAATCCCTGAGAATTGTATTTCTGAAAGTCAATGATCTTTTTGTCGATTCTTAATTTCCATTCATTTTAACTGACAAGCAGACAACTATAGGAAATGAGTCAGTTTATCAGGGATTATTATTGAAGTAATAGTTTCCACAGGCTGTAAGACACAGATATTTAAAATAAAAATAAAAAACTGGTTGAAAACGTACAATGATTATGACAGTGATTGGTCAGAAGTTTCATGTATTTTTTTTCTAAATAAATGTCTTATTATTATAGCTGTTTACATACATATATAAGAATTGTTGCAAGGGGACAGATTAAATGATTACACTCTTGGGTAACAGATGTACTTGGAGGTTAGACATGATTCTGAGAGCTCTACTGAGGCCATAGATGAGTTTTAATGATGATTGAAACAAATAATGATAAAAAGGGGATCTGAACAACACAAAGAATATACTGGTTATGAGATTAAGTGGCAGCCTAAATGAACCACTGCATAGCGGAGTCCGATCCAATTAGCAACATGTTGTAGAAATGGCTGTCACTATATTTTATACATACTTATTCAACTTATCAGCTAAAACATGGAAAATTAATAGCTAAGGAGTCTGATGGGGTTTATAAAATGCAACAGCAGACGTTTGCTGTATGAATTAGGAATATTGATGCATTTTTCTGCACTAAAACATTATAATTATATGGGTTATTTTACTGATACTCAATTTCTGCCACATAATAACTATAAATTTACACTACAGTAGAATTATAGTTATGGATGTTTTGGAATATGACGAGCAGTGGTGTTGGGGGGCAGTTATAATCATTGCATTTCTTTAATATTATTCTTCAATTGCTATATTACAGACTGGCTGTGGAACAAAGTCTTTTATATGCTAATATGGCACCATTTGTTCTAAGGTGTAAATAAATAATATTCTAATAGCATGCTGTTCTACTTAAAAATATTACTGAAACAGGAATGAAAACTGTTATGCTTGTTTTTGGCTTTTAATTAGAAAGCAACAAAATGTGTTATAATAGGAAACGATTATGCAAAAATGCTTACACTTGCATTTGTAATTAACCTTTCAACTATTTCTTCTATTTAAATATAGGGGTGCATGCAAATAGGAAGAACAGTAGCCATGACTATGGATGCTTGCAAATTAGTTCTGTTAATTACATTTTTGGCAGTGGATCGTTGTTACCCTTAAGTCTGTTGGGTTCTCTCTAAGTATGATATTGGCAGGGTGGTTATCAGCAGTACACTTTAGGAAGCAGGAAATTGTCCATTACTATCCCACCCTCCATTTACAAAGCAGTAGAAGCACCTGCCAAAAGGTCAGCAGTCATTCCTTTCAATTGGGCAAGCACTATAGGAGAGAAAAACAAACAACAGCAATACATGTACACTCAGAACATGTCAGATGATTTGATTTAAGGTCAAATCATTCTGCTGGGATCCGATTTTCTTCTTATATTCAACGCCAATTAAATTAAATCTCATGAAATTACCAAGAAAAAACACACAAAGGACTATCTTAACAGGCTACTACATACCAAGAATAGTAACGTAAAACAGTGTAGTACCAACAGTTATATTTCACTGAGTGTATAATACCCCTCAAAACAGACACATACATCCTGTAGTGCCATTGCCTTTATGAGACATCTTAATGACCTCCAATATCATTAATTCCCCCTAGTCCTTCAGCCTGCGTTTCGGCCGCACAAGAGCTCGAAGGGGAAGAACCCTGTCGAACTCTGTGGCAACTCTCACTGCAAAAAAGAGGTAGGGGAGAAGCGTTGCCCAATGTTTTTGCTCATGCTTTTGTTTTTGCGCTCAGCATCTGCTTTAGGGTCTGATTAAAACGTTCCACCAAACCATCTTTCTGTAGATGAAAAGTAGATGTCCGAATGGAACGTATTTTTTTATATTTTATATACTTGCTGTAACGTCTGAGACAAAAAGTCTCAGTTCCATGATCAGTCAATATCTCTTGGGAGATCCCACTCTAGAAATAATCTGCACTAATTCTTTGGCAATTGCAGCTGCACTAGCAGACCGCAATGGAACTGCCTCCTGGTATCGTGTTGCATAATCTACCACCACTAATATATGCGTATACCTGGAGTCAGAAGGTAGAAAAGGGCCTACAATATCCATTGCAATGCGAATTCAAAGGGTGGAAATTATTGGCAGTGGGGCCAAAGGGGCGGGCGCACTTGAGCCAGCGCTACTCACTGGCAACCTAGACAAGTGGCTACATATTTCGACACTTCCTTCATACCCAATAAAATCGAGCAAAAATGCGTTTCCTAGTTTTATCAGCTCCCAAGTGTCCTGCAAAACAGATATCATGTGTCAGCTTCATGACCTCAGGCTGATAAGACTGGGGAACCATCAATTGTATTACTGGCTGTCCTGTGCCTCTGTTGTCATGTTCTGCGTCCACACTTTAGGGGGCACCATCACGGGTCCTCTAGTATTTGGGGTGCGTTTCTGATGCAGATCCTCTCGATCAGTGCCATGTACCTCTCCTCTCTCTTTCTCTCCACAGCCACCTGTCTCTGGTGCAGTGCTTCCAGCAGTGCGGATAGTGCAGTGACGTCCATGATCTGTGTTCTGACATCATGTTTGGCAAAGTGGTTTGCAGTGTGCAGGTGCAGTGCTGATGCAGTGCAGTAGAATAATGACCCAACACAGTTCCACAGTTAATGAAATCCTTAATATAATTAAAGAAACTACTAAATTATATTGCAAAAGTCTACCAGCAGCCATAATAGTAGTACAGTATTTTATGTTAGATTTCTACGTCACATTTTTCAATTATTGTCAGTCTGTCACTAAGTATATGGAAAACTACAAAGCAGTATGTAAGGCAGGAGGTTCCCAGTTCAATCCCAGCTCAGCCACTGACTCAGTGTGTAAGCCTACTAGTGCTCCATCCTTTGGATGAGATGTAAAACCGAAGTCCTTTTATAAGTGACTCAGCAGCAGTTGTGATGCATAATTCACCCCCTAGTTTCTGTAAGTCACTTTGGATAAAAGTGCCTGCTAAATGACTAACTCATTAAAATGTATTACACTATTTTAACGTTCTGCAGGTTTCATCTGACATTATGAATCAAAATGTGTTAACTATATAGGGTGGTGCAAAACCTTTGGCCATGGCCATGTATGCAGACTAAACTCTGTTTTTTGAGCTTTTATCTTTTCATGCAATGCAATGACGTGTAAGTGGTCTATATTTTGAGAAACTTAAATTGAATTTGCAGTGTTTCCAATGACTTTAACTTGCATTTCATTTCTTATACTAAGTGCTGCATGGTGGGTCATGTGCTAAATCTCCAGATAATTAAAAATGTGCCGTTCTTTACAGAAAGAGTGTATGGGGTAATGTACTTGTAAATAAACAAGTGTATTAATGCAAAACTAGTTTAAGGTGACAAGCTTAATCTTTTTTATGAAAGTTGTTCTGTAATTTAATTATTATAAGGTTTACATGTATGCTATGGTAACCAATGAAATAGATAACCGTGTGGGGGTTTTTCTTGGTGAGTAAATTGAAATTATTTCCTGGGGCCGATGAATCGCATTTGTGGTCTTGCATCAATTGCAAGCATATTATTACTAAGAGGCAGTATGTATAGAATTAATATTTGGCTGCAGTATATCATATTTTCCTTAATGAAAGACTAGGTTTTCTAGAGAGCTTAAAACTTGAACTGTGCTGTTCTCTCTCCTTCATCTAAATACGTACTAGAACAAATTATGGTAATTACAATTCTTTTAGCTTTTCTACTATTATCCATTTGTTTATCTTTTATACTTCTACTTCAATGTGAATGGCAACCAGATGTATTATTTATATAAGGAATATAATTACTTTGGCCTTTGTTATATTAGAATAAAATGAAAAGCAAACATTTGGCCATGTCACATTTTCATTTTAAATTTTACTTTCATTCCCTTTGAAATGTAGTTTTCTCTAAGTTGTTTCTTAAACAGTGAACACGATTATAGATAAAACTGAATAATAATAATAATAATAATAATAATAATAATAATAATAATAATAATAATAATAATAATAATAATATCGATTTCATAGCACTTTTGTACCGTTTTATTGAATACAGAAAGCCAAACCAAAATGAACAAAACCAAAACAAAAACCTAGCTCCTTCAGAGCACTGACTAAACGTTCATCAGGAATCTACTCTAACGAAACCGGACAGCTAAACTGTTTAGCGGCTGAAACAAAAACAGTATGTTGTTTTAAAAAAAAAACAAACAAACACGAAAAGGCTTTCACACAGTACCTTTTTACAAGGGTTGAAAATACCATCAACTGGGCCCTCCACACAGAAGCCTTGAACAGTCTGACTGCTCTCCTTAAATACCTTGCACCTGGCTCTAATTTACAATGCTAGCCAGGTGCAGGTAATAATTAACACTAAAACAATAATTAACAAAAATGTTTTTAGGTAGGGAGGAATTTAACAAATAATAATAATAATAATAATAATAATAATAATAATAATAATAATAATAATAATAACAAAACTAGAACTGCCAGGCAGTTTTACGGCTCCCAAGCCCCTGTAACTGTACCAGTAGATGCGAGCTGAGTTCTCAATTTGTCTGGTTTGAAATCAGCAACCACTAGTTCCACTGAAGTAGATTTTTTTTTTTTTTTTTTTTTTTTCAATGATGCCTCATCTGGCTAGGGATGGGACGGTATGAAATTTGTACGGTATGATAACCGTTAAAAAAAAAAAAAAAACATGGTAACCTTAATATGATGGTATACAGTACATCATGCAAGTTATCAAATAAAGGCTCAAATGAAGAATGACTAATGTAAATCATTTAAATTACTGTAAATCACAAAAGCAAAACCAACAAATCACACTTCCTTTCATGGAATGATTTAAACATTTGGTATTTAGTATTTTACCATGCCAAATAACTTGGTACGTTTCCTTTTTTATAAAGACAATCAGAATAATAAATAAATAAATAAATACATAAAGTTGTACACTCTCAATGTTAAGCTACAACAGTATTAAGATATATTATTTGCTAAAAATTACGTGATGCTGTAGTTTGTTAAAACATTTTAACGTATAAAATAAAATAAATAAATAAATAAATACTTTGTTTAGAATTGGGAAATGATCGGTCTTTTGCTTAAAACACAAACATTTACCCTTGTCCAAGCCATATTAAATATATAAGTCAATTATTTATAAAACATAATGTACTAAGTCAGTGATAAGTGATGTGGCAAAGTGGCTAGTGGAGGGGAACAGGTGTAGCGGTGATGCGATGCAGGAGTGACAGGCAGACAACAGTTTCCAGTGAAAAGGTGCTTTTATTTATAATCCAGGTCTGGTGACCGTTAAATAATAAATCCCCGGCTATACACAACAATGTGTAAAGCACGGGGATAGCAATAACACAGACACAGTCCCGAACAAAACGAACACACGGTCACCAGTCCTGGGTGAGTGCAGACGTGCTTGTGGTGGGTGAAGACACTGTATTTCGTGACGGTTCCGTGCAGTGGTGATCCGGATTGTGCTGACCCTGGTCGACAGCTCCGGATAGGTGAGTTAACTGTCTGGTGGTGCAAAACGCAGACAATTACAAAACAAACACAACAAAACACAACACGTAATTCTCTGCAACAACGAGAGCTCCTCTCTCGATCCTTCTCTCTCCGAACATTTACCCAAACGAAGGAAAAGACCAGCGTTACCCTGGCCCCTATATGTAATCCCGCATGATATCGAGATAAACGGTTGCAGCTGCCTTATTACTTGCAGCTGCCTCTCGTTTACCTTTCAAATCAATACGGTCTTACAACAGAGTCTCGCTTCTTTCCAGGCTGACCCACTTCCCTGACCCGGAAACGAACTGTCAGGCCAGCCCTTCCAGATGCTTCTCCTCCCGTTCTTTAGCGCCCTCACAGGTTGGGAGGAAGATTTATCACCAGAACTCATCTTTCCGTCACATATCCCACCGCTCAGAGTGGAGCCGAAGGAACACTCGGCTAAATCTACCTTCCCCATTACTCCCCCCTCCCGGGAAAAATAATCCGCATTTTGGTGGTCTTTCCCCGCACGGTGTACCATGTGGTACATGAAGGGCTGCAATGCCAGATACCACCGAGTTATCCGGGCATTGCTGTCCTTCATTGTGCTTAACCACTTGAGTGGGGCGTGGTCTGTGACCAGATCGAATGAGTGTCCCAGCAGGTAGTATCGTAAAGAGTGAGTAGCCCATTTAATGGCCAAACACTCTTTTTCGACTACGGAGTAGTTGCGTTCCCGAGGTAACATTTTTTTACTGAGGTATAATATCGGGTGCTCTACTCCAGCTACTTTTTGGGACAAGACTGCACCCAAACCTACATCCGATGCGTCGGTGTGGAGGATGAATCTCTTGGTGAAATCTGGAGTAATAAGAGTGGGGGCCTGGCAAAGTGTACGCTTAATAGTATCAAACGCTCCCTGACACTCAGCTGACCATTTAATTAAATTTGGAGCACTCTTTTTGGTGAGGTCGACTAACGGGTTAACCACTGTGGCGTACTCGGGGATGAAGCGGCGGTAATAACCGGCTAAGCCCAGTAGTGACCTCACCTGAGTCTTGGTTTTGGGGATCGCTGCATCAACCAAAGCCTGGATTTTGGTGACTACAGGTCTCACCCTTCCATTCCCCATTAAAAATCCCAAATATTGAGTCTCTGTTTTGGCAAACGCACATTTCCTCAAGTTAGCTGTCAGCCGGGCTGCCCTTAGAGACTGAAGAACGGCTGCAACCCTAGCCAAATGCTCTCGCCAGGTGGAGCTGTAAATCACCACGTCATCAATATACGCTGCTGCATATTCATGATGTGGGCGTAAAACCTGGTCCATCAGTCTCTGAAAGGCAGCGGGCGCACCATGTAGCCCAAACGGCATGGTTTTAAAGTGGAACAGCCCTTCTGGTGTTGAAAATGCGGTTTTCTCTCTGGAGCTGCGGGTTAAAGGGATTTGCCAGTATCCCTTCGTCAGGTCCAGAGTGGAAATAAACCTCGCTTTTCCCAGTCTGTCTAAAAGTTCGTCGACCCGAGGCATGGGATATGCATCGAACTTAGCAATAGCGTTCACCTTTCTGAAATCCACACAGAAGCGGTTGGTGCCGTCTTTCTTAGCCACTATGACGATCGGACTGCACCACTCGCTCCTGGAAGGCTCAATCACCCCAAGCTCGAGCATATCCCATACCTCTTTGCGAACGCCACTTCGTCGACTTTCCGGGATCCGGTACGGTCTCTCTCGCACTGTGACACCTGGTGGAGAGATAATGTCATATTCAACTAAGTTTGTCCTGCCGGGCACGTCAGAAAAAACATCGCTGAACTCCTCAATAAGCTTACGCAGCTCTCTTTGCTGATCCGGAACCAATTGTTCCCCCATAGAAATCGCTCTTGTGCTCGGGGTCTCTGGACAGGGACCTAAATCATCCTCCATATTGCCTGGGGCTATAAATAAGACCTCCCTTGCCTGCCAGGGCTTTAATAAATTGACATGATAAATTTCACGTTCATTTCGGCGATCGGGCTGTCTAATTTCATAATTTACTTTCCCTATAGCCCGAATCACCTCATACGGCCCCTGCCATTTAGCACACAGTTTCGATTCAGATGAGGGAAGTAGCAGCATTACCTTGTCCCCTGGTCGAAAGGTTCGAATCCGTGCATTTTTGTTGTAATGCTGCTGTTGTCGGTGCTGAGCCGATCTGAGGTTGTCTTGGGCCAAACGACCGACCAAATCCAGCCGATCTCGTAGTAGGAGCACATACTTCACTACATTTTTAGACGAGCCTTTGTGCTCCTCCCACCCCTCCCTCAGCAGGTCGAGAATGCCGCGAGGCTGCCGGCCGTACAGGAGCTCAAAGGGGGAGAACCCCGTTGAACTCTGCGGCACTTCTCTCACCGCAAAAAGGAGGTAGGGAAGAAGCGATGCCCAATGTTTCTGCTCCTGTGTTACAAATCGCCTCAGCATCGACTTTAAGGTCTGATTAAAACGTTCAACCAAACCGTCCGATTGTGGATGATAAACGGACGTCCTGATGGGACGTATTTTTAATATTTTGTACACCTGCTGTAACGTATTGGACAAAAAATTGGTTCCGTGATCAGTCAAAATCTCCTTGGGGATCCCTACTCTAGCCATAATGTGCGCTAACTCGGTGGCTATTGCAGCTGCACTAGTGGACCTCAATGGAACTGCCTCTGGGTATCGCGTTGCATAATCCACCACTACTAATATATGCGTATACCCAGAGTCAGAAGGTAGCAACGGGCCCATTATGTCCATTGCAATGCGCTCGAACGGAGTGGAAATAATCGGCAGTGGGACCAAAGGAGCGGGGCGCACTCGACCTGGCGCTACTCGCTGGCAGTCTGGGCATGTGGCTACATATTTCGACACATCAGTATGAAGACCGAGCCAATAGAATCGAGCCAATATTCGCTCCCTCGTCTTCTCGGCTCCGAGGTGCCCCGCAAAAGGGATATCATGCGCCAGCCTCATGACCTCGGTCCGACAAGACGGGGGAACCAATAATTGTGTTACAGGCTGTCCTGTGCCCGCGGCTAGGTTTACCCTATATAGTAATTGCCCCTTTATACTGAAATGTGGATATACTAGCGGCCCAGCGCCATCAACATCCTTACCTTCAATGGACCGGACCTGCCCCCAAGCGTGCACCAGTGACGGGTCGTTCTTTTGGCCCCACACTAGGTCCGCGCTTGAGTACCACGGGTCCGGTATATTGAGAGGGGCTGGAATAACCTCTGCCCTAGTCGGCCCAGTAACCTCGCTCTCTCGGTCACACTGCGTTCCCACTCCCTTCGACTGGCGTTTGTTACCATTACAGCACTCTCCCACCAGACCCCAGCCTTGTCTCAAAGACGCTCCCTCCCATTTCGCGGTCCGTCTCTCCTTATTTGTTTTTCTAGGACGGAACAGAGGGGAAAACATTTCAGGATGAAAAGGAAACACATCACCAATCCGTTCCTTTTTCCCTTTTTCTGCCACGTTTACGTGTGTGGCTGAGACTGCCATTATTTGCACCAATTCTTTGAATTTTGGCCAGTCTCGGCCCAGAATAACTGGGTGCGGCAACCTTTCCGCCACCCCGACTACAAGGTGACGTTTTATCGGTCCTACCGATAAATATACTTTTAGGGTGGGGTATGCCGCCGTGTCTCCATGGATACAGGAGATGGCCACCTGACCTTGTGGCCGCCACGACATACCGCCCAAGAGAGCTGTCCTGATCAAGGTTTGCTCACACCCTGTGTCCACTAACGCGTGGGTTTTCACATTCCCTAAAACCACGTCAATCAGACAGGGCCCCTCCCAACCGTTTTCCCCCTGCTTACCCGTTCCAGGTGTCCAGTTGCATGCAGCCACGTCACACTCCATAGCAGCGGGGCATGACCTGGCCCTATGTCCTGGCTGGTTACACCTAAAACAGAGTGGAGGGACAGAGGGGGCATAGGTTAAATATCTGTCCCGCTGCTGGTAGGGCAACGGGGCAGGGGCAACACCTCTACCCCAGCTGGGGGCCATCCTCGGTCTCCATGGGGGGGAGGCAAGGGGGCCCAACGGGGTCGGCGGTCTGGGAGGTCTGGGTGCCGGGACCGAGGGTGATGGTGGTGGTGTTGGAGGAGAGGGAGGGAGAGGTTGGTTCCTGAGCAGGGCAGGGGCTGACAGGATCCCGACCCGGGCTGACGTCAAAGAGTCCTCAAAATCTTCGGCCAATTTGACCGCCTCCTCCAGGGTGTCAGGGTTGTGGCGCCGTACCCACGCCTGAGTTTCGGCGCCGACCACATGGCAGAATTGTTCCACCACAATGGCTTCCCCCATTTGTTGAGCGGTCTTCTTCTCTGGGGTCAGCCAATGGACCATGTGGTCGCACAACCGCTGTGCCACCACCCTGGGGCGTGTCTCCGGGGCTCTCCGGTACTCGCGGAACCGCGTCCGGTGGGTCTCCGCGGTGATGTTGAGACGACGGAGGATAGCCTGCTTGACTAGGTCATAGTCAGTGGCGTACTGGTCGCTCAGGGCTTGGTAAGCTGCCTGCGCTTCCCCGATCAGGCAAGGTCCTAGCTGGCTTGCCCAGAACTCCCGAGGCCATCCCGCCGCGGTTGCCAGCCGCTCGAACGCCACCAAAAATGCCTCCGGATCATCCTCCGCCGTCATTTTCATGGCCCGTGCCTTCGGGGCCGACATCAATGATGTTCCGGTAGGGGTCGCTCCTGCAGCAACGATCAGCCCTACCCGTTCAATGAGCGCCGTATAGCGCTCCTCCCTCCGTCTCTCCTCTGCATCCCGTCTGGTCTCCAGTGCCTGCAGCAACTCCGCCAGCGCGTTGCGGTCCATAGTCCCGTGTTCTGACACCACGTGTGGCAAAGTGGCTAGTGGAGGGGAACAGGTAAAACGGTGATGCGATGCAGGAGTGACAGGCAGACAACAGTTTCCAGTGAAAAGGTGCTTTTATTTATAATCCAGGTCTGGTGACCGTTAAATAATAAATCCCCGGCTATACACAACAATGTGTAAAGCACGGGGATAGCAATAACACAGACACAGTCCCGAACAAAACGAACACACGGTCACCAGTCCTGGGTGAGTGCAGACGTGCTTGTGGTGGGTGAAGACACTGTATTTCGTGACGGTTCCGTGCAGTGGTGATCCGGATTGTGCTGACCCTGGTCGACAGCTCCGGATAGGTGAGTTAACTGTCTGGTGGTGCAAAACGCAGACAATTACAAAACAAACACAACAATACACAAGACGTAATTCTCTGCAACAACGAGAGCTCCTCTCTCGATCCTTCTCTCTCCGAACATTTACCCAAACGAAGGAAAAGACCAGCGTTACCCTGGCCCCTATATGTAATCCCGCATGATATCGAGATAAACGGTTGCAGCTGCCTTATTACTTGCAGCTGCCTCTCGTTTACCTTTCAAATCAATACGGTCTTACAACAGAGTCGCGCTTCCATCCAGGCTGACCCACTTCCCTGACCCGGAAACGAACTGTCAGGCCAGCCCTTCCAGATGCTTCTCCTCCCGTTCTTTAGCGCCCTCACAGGTTGGGAGGAAGATTTATCACCAGAACTCATCTTTCCGTCACAGTGATGTATAATTTTACAATAAAGTTAATGTTTATCTATTAAATTAAACTGACTGTTAATAATCCAGACAAATATAGCACGTTGAAAATGTTGGCTCTGCTGCAAGGTTTGGAGAAGGCGTTTCTCTAAAAGCTGCGTGTGACATCAGAAAGACAGCGGCCAAGAGCAGCCAGCGCAGCAAGCTCTGCGTAACACAACACAACAATTGAAACGTGTATTCTGTGTCGTTGACCGTTTCCTTCCAAACCATTATCAAAACACAGTATCCGTTCACAAAAGATCTTCCTCAGACACTTTGTTAAGGCTGCAAGTACCATCGCTTGATTTAGAAGAAACATGTTTGCCGTTGAAAAAATGCATTTATGGGTGTATAACCAAATTACGATGGTTTAGAATAAAAGAAACAGTATTAATACCGTAATGTACCTAAACCGCGGTAAACCGAAAAACCGGTATACCAACCCATCCCTACATGTGGCCTTTTTGTTTGACGCACAAACATTAGTTTTGGTTTATAAAACATCACCATTTTGACATATTTGTATTCTGTTGAATGACTAAGAAGTTGGTCAAACTGTTTGCAAATAATAGCAGTTTTCTGTTATTAGCTGGTGGGTAAAAGTTTTCATTTGGTCCAGGCCCAATTTGATTTAAATCACCAACACTGTATACAACAGGCATTTGCAACAAATTCAGCCACTGTAAATAAAAGTAATTTGCAGTTAAAAGATTTCCATACCTTGGAATTGTAATCTACCAGGGGATATAAATGACATTAAGAGCAGTTGTATGCAAAACACATAGCAGGCCTAACAGTTTGAAATCCACAAGCACAAGGACAACAAGCCAGTATGGTATTTCCCCAGAAGATTTTGAAAAACTCAGTTGTACTAACACAGGCATGATAATTTTCAAGGAGACCATTTTTAAACTGAACCAGTTTTAAATGTAAAAAGAAAGTGTAGGTGTGGCAGCCATCTTATTTTTTAAAACATCATCATTTGGACATATTTTTATTCTATTGTCACCGGGACAGTTCTTACCGAGTTTGTAGTCTGTTGTTTAAACAGTTTACTGTCAAGGGCGCGTTTCAGTAAAATTTCTGCCAGCCATTTTGACATTCAACTTTATTGCAGCAACTTCTGCTTCACAGTTTTACACCAGTCGCTCCACCGGTTCCCAAGAAGAAGATTTCAAAAGGTTTCTAAAAAAAATGCATCAAACAGCAGTTTTGGTTTTAGGTCAACACCGTTTTTCTAAAAGTCAGTTGTGTTGATACAGTATTAGGGAAGATACTTGTGAAGTTTGGAGTTAGTCAAGAAAACTGTTTGCCAACTGATGCAGTTTTAAATGTAGGAAGAAAATTTAGGTGTGGCGGACATCTTGTTTTATGAAATATCATCATTTTGACATATTTATATTCCACTGTCACCAAAACGATGCCTACCAAGTTTGGAGTCTGTTGATCAGACGGTTTTGAAACAAAAGCAGTTTGCTCTTAAGGGCGTCTTTAGGTGAAATTTGTGGCAGTCATTTTATTATTGAATTGTATCACAGCAACTTCAAAATGTATAACTGGTGGTCATCTTGTTTTATAAAACATCTCATTGTTACTGGAATGATAACTACCAAGTTTGGAGTTTGTTGGTCAAACGGTTTTCAAACAGCAGCAGTTTGTTGTTAGGGGCGCATTTCGATAAGATTTGTGGCAGCCATTTTGACATTAAAATTCATCACAGCAACTTCTGCTTCGCAAACTTGATGTGGGTTTGGATGCTGATGATATAAGCCATGTGTCAGGTCAATCGCTTCACCGGTTCCCAAGAAGAATTCGAAAGGTTTTATCGAAAAATGCATCAGGGCGCCAATCAGCATCTGACAGCCTGACAGCCAATTGTCGTGGAAATTCTAATAAAAGGAAGAGAGACTGTGAGTTCCAAACACACAGGCCTTTATTCCTTAAGTTTGCAAACTGAGGACACTCTCAACACACAGGGTGCTAGATAATCATCGAGTAGTGTTCCAACATACAGAGTTAGAACAGTTTCTTATATACCTTAAAACTGTCAGTAAGGCAGAGGGTTAGCCAATGATGATTCAGATATTAGCATATAAGGGAAACAATTTATAACTATGCTTACGTGGCATATAGCTAAGCAAGCAAATAACAGAATGGCTGTTTTGTGTGTATGTGCAAAAAGACACGTCTGGCTCATCCTATTATCCATTGTCTCACAGCTGCAGCTGCAGTGTAGGCAAAACTTTATCTTAAGCAAAGCATACAAGGTTATGTGAGCAAGATTATAGGAGTGCAAGATGCCAGTACTTTTCCATGCCGAGCCAATCCTATTTTCTATAATAACACAATTCCAGCTTATTACCTGCCAGGTCAGAACCTGATCAGTCACACAGCTTCCAAGCAGCAGCAGTTTAAAGTTTTGGGTATTAAAAAAACCCTTAACAATAACAATACAATTCACAGCCTTGCTTGGAAGCCAAATAATGCTTTTTTTTTTTTTTTTTTTTTTACCTGTCGTGCTGACAAGTTTAGAGAATTTTCTTTGAGCTGGTGGCAGGAATTCCTGACTGGGCAAATCAGAAGATTTTCTGGGAAAATGTCGGTTTTAATAAAATAATCATTTTTTCTGATGCAAATCATACAGGAAAAGAAAAAGTGCATGTTTATTGCATACAAAATGTTACTTATCCCTTTAAACTCCGGTATATGGGATTTTGCTTTGTAGCTCCGACCAGGAACGTCTGTCAGTGAGGATTCTTTGTTTCTTCTAAAGAAGAAGAGTCAGGCTTCAATTCAAGACCAAATGCGATACTAATAAGGATTTTAGAGATGTGCACACATCAAACTTCAAAGAGGGGCGTATGCACAGACACGCACTGCAGACATAGTCTGATGTTTTTGCTTATAACTCCATCCAGGAAGATCTGTCAGCGATGATTCTTTGTTTGTTCGAAAGAAGAGGAGTCAGGCTTCAATTCAAGAACAAATTTGATGCAATACTCAGCCAAATAAGGATTTTAGAGGCATGCGCGCATCAAACTTCAAAGAGGGGCGTATGCACAGACACGCACTGCAGACATAGTCTGATGTTTTGGCTTATAACTCAGTCCATGAAAGTCTGTCAGCAATGATTCTTTGTTTGTTCGAAAGAAGAGGAGCCAGGCTTCAATTCAAGAACAAATTTGATGCCATACTCGGTCAAACAAGGATTTTAGAGCTGTGCACACATTTAAAAAAAATAATAATAATACTTTTGCCAATAAAAATCTGAAATTGCAAGCAGTGTTCACATTCTGGCATTCTGGTCAATTTTGGTACTATTGGATGGAAATTTTGTGTGGAACTTCCCAGCATATAGGACTATCATATAAACTTCTCAAAAAAAATTGATATACATGTTTTCATGGTTTATTTTACAAAAACTGATCATTTTTGTAAATGCTTTTTTCTTTTTAGGAAGCACTTTTTATTCCAGATTCCAACATAATATGAAATAAAAATTTGTGCTTTAAATTTTGCTATAAATAACATGCTTCTAGGACATTCAGAAATGTGTTTTTTACAGGGGAAAGGCAATTTGGCAACAATAGAAGAAAATTGCTCGGAGTGTAAAGGGTTAGCATTTGAAACCCTGCAATGAACTGAGCTCTGAAAGGCATAGCATAGTATAGCTGTTTAAACATATCTTGGGCATTTTGTTTATAAAAAATGAATTACATAATAGTCAGAAATGTGTATTTTCAATACAAAATACTTAGACATTAGCATTTGCATTACAAAGTACTAAATACAAATGTTTTTATTTCAATCTTCTTGTGTTTGACAGAATAAAATGAAACACCAAAATATCTCAAATGTTGGTCTCAAAATGTGGGTATAAAAAAAAAACATGTAGAAGGGAAAGACTATAAAAAATTAACTAAACCATTTCGAGTTTTGCATGGGCTTCACTGAGGTTAATGCTGCAGTGAGCAGCTGACATTTTTTAATTAATGAAATAATTATTCAGTAGCACGTTCGTTTAAGTATCTGTTATAAGTGATTATAAACAATTGCAAAAAAAAAAAATAAATAAAAAAATAAAAAAATACAATTAGTGAGACAGAGATAAAGGCAGGCAGGCATAGAAAGACAGACAAACCTGAAAAGACAGGCCAAGTGACTATATCTGTTCTGACTGATTGTAAACAATAGCAAAATATAAATAAAATAAAATGGAAAAGTAGATAATAATAGTCTTATTATTTCTAATCATATTCTATAATTGTTAACAGCATATTTAATAACATGTTTATAGATTGTTTATAATCACCTAGAATGGATACCTAAACTAAAGTGTTACCCTTTATTCTTCTAAATTTTCATAATAAAGTGCGGATGAAACACTGTGATTTATTCTATTTGTGTCTGTGGCATTTTCAATATTTATTTTTAAACAGATGTTTAACAAGGATAACCCCATTAAGATGAGGCATATTGTTTTCAGGATAACTTATGTGATGGACATGGCATTTGAAATTACTCTGTGTTACCTAAGTACAAGACTTTTACCTTTCAAAAAAGTTCTGCAGTGTTTTGGCATGGATGGCAACATTTGAAAAGTTTAAAAAAAAAAATTTAAGTAAAATACTGTACATATGAGATTAATTGTACTTAATACAAATAGGTACAGCAAAATACTGCAGTATATTTTTTGTAAGGGTTAAATACTTAATCTTTCACAGGACACGTCCAGGTAAGAAAGAGTGCATTTTGACGTGAATTTAATACATTGCTCATGCTTGCAATAAATGACCTTACAGAAACGGGCGTGCATTAGACAGATCACCCCATTTAAGCAGGGAGGTTCCATTTCCAAACCACATGCACTTGCTCAATAAAAGACTAAGTCTAATGCAGTAAATTAGACTATGTATCTTTAATACATTTTACTGAACTTAGATAACCTGGATTGTTTTGAAAAATGTAGGTTGTTAAGAAGCTATTCATGTCTATTGTTTCAGCATTAAAAGCTGACTGATCTAATATATTTGTTATAGTCAAGATTGACTTGGTATCATGAGAACCAATAAACAAATAAGTAAATACCACCATATCATACCTCCACCCTCAATCATGTTTCTCAGAAAGGAAAAAGAACCTCAGTGTGCCTCAATTCTTGTTTCCCCTGCTTCTCTGGGAACCGTTGACTCCAGATGTGCCAGAGAAACACTTTATAGCTGCGCCATTAATGTGCATGTCAACTATCATTTAGCACAGCAAAGCGATAATGCTCCTGACAACAAGTGAGCAGGTGAAAAGGGGACAAATCTGGAAGCAGAGAGGAACACTGAGGGATAGAAATGAAAGAAGAAGAGAAACATTGTGTTCTCTTGACACTTGCATGTCATTTTCCCATTAGTGCCTGACACTGGAGAGGCTGTGTCTACACTGGGGGCCGAGGGAAGGGAGACTGTGTTGCGCTCATTGGGACTTCGATGGAGCACATGTTCTTAAAGCATTTAGGCCAGTCCCACTGAAGAGGATGCTTTGAGCAGACTTTTACTCAGAGTGCTGTTGTATTCTCACTGGGAGACAGACATTCCAGCCCATATGCCTTGGAGTAGTGCGAGTCCCAAAAGCGACAATGGATTGGAGCATTCAGATTGGTGCTACACAGACACTCTTTATCCTGTCTTCAGATTTATAAATCTAACTGGTCCCAACTTGGGATTGGGAATGTGGTCATTGTGATTTGATTCAAGGTATAGGACACATTTGGAAATGTGGATCCTTCTCCATTTTTCTTGCATCCCATTGGGTACACCAAACTAAGAGACAATGAGACACAGACAGTGACAAAACGTGCATAACAACTTTCTTTTTCTTATTTGGTATTAGATAATTTACTATATTATTCTCAATTTCATTTTCAACTGGATTCTTGTGCAAAGCTTTAATCTGCTGCTAGAGTTCACACTGTAGTTTCACTTCTTGGTAGTAGGTATGAGAACCCCATCTGAGGCTTTACACTCACTTTTCTGGGCATAGGGCAAATGGGATCACTCTACTATAATTGGCCTTATTAACCCTTTAAGACAACTTGCCTAGTCTTAGTATACTTATACTTAGTATACTTCTTAGGAGAGCAATGAAAGACTGTTTCTGCTTTCTTCAGGGTAAGATATTCTAGAATGTGCAACCAGACAGCTCATCAGCAGTAATTAGAGATCTGTTAATGAATGAAACAAAGCTGGAGATGACAGGTTGCTCAGATTTCATATTTAGTTTTGCTGTAGGGTGCATATTATTGGATATATTTAGTGTTGTGAAGTTTTAGTGGAGCAATGAGGAAGTGTTTATCCTGTTCATGGGGTGTTTTTTCCTCATATAACTAGCAAGGCTTCAATAAGCCCCGGTACTGTCGCTCATGTAATTAAAATATCTTACTAATTCGTGTGACAACATCTACAGGATTCATTCTTTATCACCCACAAGCTGTTAAGAATGTACGCAACAATCTATATTCCTTGTTCTGAAAGTTAGGGATATACAGTACCGTGTAAGTATTTAGCAAACAAAGAGTGATATTTCACGCTCTTAAATAATTCATTATTTATATTTTTGTGATGAATATATTAAGTGTAGAATGTAACCCTATCTTAGATATATTATATATATATATATATATATATATATATATATATATATATATATATATATATATATATATATATATATATATCGAGTAGGTAAACCTGCACCTACATTTAATGTTTGTGAGTAAAACAAAAACCGAAACTAGAGTATTGGTCTTAGTAGCTCAATAAGAAACATAAAAAATATTCTCATATGATTATATCATGTCCACAAAATAAATCTCTTCATCAATATAGACAGACATACTTAAAAATGAAGTACAAATCCATTAGGATACTGCTTTATTACTGCAATATTAAAAAAGGAAACAAAAAACATATTTAGTTGTCTTTTCCTCTTTTATAAAGGTATATATTCATGCACAAAATAAACTCCCAAGTAGCAGGTTTAATTAGTCCAACAGTAAATTGTATCAGACATAATTCATTTATATTCGCCATAGTCAATACAAGCAATGCACTTTAACATGTCCACAAAGACTGTAACGTTATAGCAAGGAGTCCCCCTTACTTCAGTTTTTCAAGATGTTTGGTCTCCTGGGACAGGTCAGTATCTTCCTCTCATTTATCTTTTTGATGTCCAACTGGGGGCTACCAATTGGATGTGCTGTAGTAAGATTTGTAGAGCTGTAATTCAGTGGTTTGAAAAATATACAAAAGTATATAAATACATAAAGTATGTAAGTACTGCTCATGGCGAATTCAAAGCCTTGACCCTTGTATTGGTCATCACTGGAACCAAATGTAAGAAAAGTTGGGCGCTGCCAAGATGAAAATGCCCCAGTCAATACAGAGTTTTGGACCAAACTGCACATTCCACCTTAACCTTTTCCAATCACAATTGATCTACAAATTAAGGGTCTATTGGAGTACCTTGTGTCAGGTAGATCCCAACCTATTAGTGGGGTGCAGAGAATATTATGTTGAATGTTCTGCAGGCTATCGATTTGTCCACTGAAGGAAGCTCAGGGAACACCCGCTGCTCCAGGAGAATTTACAGACAAATTGAACACAACTGCAATGCTTCTAGGTATAAAGTGATTACTCTTTCATCAGGATGCTCCTGGAATATTTTCCCTTTAAACAAAATAATTGTAACAAATTGTATAGGAGGCTGCTGAAATATCTTTGCTTAAACATTTCCTTAACCTAATCTAATGAATATAACTACTGTTTCCTTTCTCTAAACCTTCTTCAGCACAGGACCCTCTGCGTCATCTGGAGCCTTACAGCAATAACGAAACAGCAACCTAATACATTATGAAATCAAACCAATTTAGGGGTAGGTATTCCTGGGAGTCACAGATATTCTCAGAGCCTTTTTCAGTCGATGAATCAATAACCTGCATGTGTTACAGTAAATATGGAAAAAGTTTGCGTTTTCATTGTACACACATTATGATTAAGTGATAAAACTTTTAGAAACTAGAAAAGCGAGCGACAGAGAGAAACAATTGACAAGCTCTCCACTTGAATTATAACAAGGCTCAGGTGCACACTTGCATCTGCTAAAGCATAACTACGAGATGGGGAGTTCTATTTTATGACTGAAATGGCAGACTGGGGAACATAAAGTACCCATAAAACAGCGTACATGCTTCTATATTAAATAAGGATGGCTAGTTTGGAGCACTGTGTTAAATAAACATGTGTACAGTGGTATAGTATGCTTTTCTGGACTTTTTATTTTCTTTTCATTTTTCAAATTGTAATAGACTTGACGATAAAACTGCAATGAAAAGTGCATATAATTTCAGAATATGATAGTCCCCTAGCATAAACAAAAACACAACTGTAACAGGGAGAGATCTGTGCTGACTCTGCTGGCGTGTTCACGGGCTGCAGGAAGAGGGCGGCAGTCGCCCAACAACCGCCTGTGAGTCATGGCAGTGACACGGGGAGGTGGGAAAGTGTGTGTGTGGACTTTCCCCCTCTCTGAATGGCCGAGAGGCGGGTCTTGGGTGATTGTCGGTCCTATAAAATAACGCTCTGTTGTTTCCTCAGGTCTGCCCACTTAGACGCGCTAAGAGTGCGGACGCTTTGATTCGGGACCGGGAATCAGCCGGGAGAAAAATAAAGAACCACAGCGAGACAGAGAGAGAGAGAGCGGGGAATCCTTGGGCAGACCCCGGCGTATTGTGAAAGAGCAGGCTAGATAGCCGATAGAGTAGGACGGTGATCCGGGTCGTGCGGGTAGCGGCGACCGGGATAACGCTGCAGAGTGCAGCACCTTTTATTTGTAGTTTTATTACTGTTTTATTTTCCCTTGTTCTTTTCGCCTTCTGTTTTCATTATTATTTCTTTGAGCACCTGCGAGTGCCCTTCCTGTTCACGTACCAGCTGTGGTATTTCCGTGGTGCTGTCTATCATCGTTGATAGGCAGCCCACGGTCAACAGTGCCCTCTGCCGGAAAAAGTAAGAACTGTCTAAAAATAAAACTGGGCACCTGTGTGGTGTTTTCAAGTACACCTGTCTGTCTCCTAATCAGTTAATTACCCACACCCCTTCCACAACAACATTTAATGGATACAAATGATTTTGGAAGGCACATCAAAGGGGTAAACTACTTCCCTTTCTGTGATGTGCATTTGACATGTTTCTAAACTGTTTAATGCAGCTCAAAATAAATAAAGCAAGCCAAATGAAAACTGAACTTCCCCTTTTTAAATAGACTTAAAAGTGTTGCCAAGGTTTAGATCTGTGGAATTTATGCTGCAAATAGGAAATTGGCAATGTATTTTGTGATGTTTAATCATGCATAACTTTACAGATATGTTTTCAAATAAATTATTTTTAAGTCTTTGAACTTCTGTTGATCTGACCAGTCTGTGCCAATGAGAACTGAAGAAAAGGCATTGGCATGCATATTCCTCACCCGTCTCGAGAGATATGTGGCTGCCATTCATAAATCGGAGATGTTTTACATATGGTTTAGAATTTGGCTTTACAACCTCTTCATCAAATCTACTTAAGATAGTGCTATTCTTTTTAACCAGGCCTGTGGTTAGCTACCGACTCAATTATAAAATACCTCCTTTATTTCTCTGTTTTATGGAAACATTCAATCAATCAAAACCCTCCACTAATACAAGGACCCGGACACCTTAGTATATCAGTGTATCCCAAGAATGATATCCCAGTATCCTAACATGGTGGTTTATGAGGTAGTTTTTATATAAACTGCTCAAAGAACCACTGCCATGTGGGGGTTTTTTATCCAGTGCTGAGGTTTCCGATTCTGTTTAATTTCTTAAACATTTAAACTTTTCAGCATTTCAACTCTAACGTATTTGGAATGCAGTTTAATACTCAGATAACCCAAAAGAGTGTAAAACAAATTACTATAATATTGTAGGTGCATAGGACTGCAAGTATACAGCACCAATGTGTATATGGAATAGACTCTGAATAAACACAACATGGTTACTACTGTGTTAGTATGAGGCCAACATCTAATTCAAATAAACAACAAGAAAAAAAAAAAAACCCTCACAATTTTCTTTAAAATCAGGTAATCAAATGTTTTAGTTTCCCAAGGGCAGATCTCCAGTAATGTTAGTTCCAATCAGTTTTGAAACCATATTGGAAACAACAGCAAATTTGTTTTGGATGCTGACAAATAGGTAATGGTGTGCTCACAGAAGCTTTGCAGATCTCTAAATAGCAAATAATGAGCATTAGAGGTTATCAGAGCTCATCTAAATGCGTGTGCCTCTGTTTTAGTAACAGCTAATGTGATTTACCGGCATGTTATAACCCACTTAATCAGATTCACTTCATGTAGGAATAAAATGTACAAATTACTGAAACAGCAAATGGATTCTTAAATTCAACCTGTTAGCAATACAAGTTAATGATGAGCTTGTGGAACAGGCTGTGTGCACTGTGTTCTTCTTCAATGTTAGTTCTGACCCTGGTCTGAAATAATACACCCTCTCCTTTTTCACAGTGAGCTATTCCCAAGAGTATGGAAAGCACAAAATGTCTCTCATTACTTCCTACTCCAGTAAACACTTTAATGGCTGAAATTGCACTATACAAAAAAAACATTTCACCACAATTTTCTTTTAATCTAACAAGCCTTACATAATGCTGTTAAAGACAAGAGCGTATCAGAAACATAAATTAAAAAGTGAATGAAATTACAACTTCAGTGTATACTTTTTCTTAGCTACTTTTGGCTCAGCTGATTGGAATTTAAAAAAAAATGTTTTAGAGTGGCCTGCCCAATACATATGTTGAAACTTCTTTGGTACAAGTTGTTCTATCAGTGTATTTGTGATTGAATTCTGTTGCTTTTATAACAATTTTTAGATATCACCACAGGGATTAAAAGAAGGGGGAACAGATGTTCACGTCAAATTTTTAGCTCCTTTCCAAAACATTGCCTCACAAGGTTCGGATACAACCAGTTTGTGCCAGTGTTGCAGAGAAATAGTGAATATGGGTCCAGAGGAACAGCAAAGAAGTTGTGTGCAAGTATGACTTGTGCAAGGTCAGAGCATTCACAGTCTGAGTTCTTCACCCCCTAAAGGAGGTAGATAGTTATGCAATATTTCCCTTCATTAAAAAAATGTTTTGTTGGCTATCACAGAATTAAGCAGAGAAATACAGGAGAGATGAACACAAAAGGGCAGTGTGGGTGAAACACTGGATCCCAAGCTGCAGGTACCTTACATTCCAGGTTCTTCTCTACAGTCTGAGCCCCAGCCAGCTTCATTACTTGGCAAAACATTTAGTGGTAGATGCAAAATTCTAATTGCATAGCTGCCAGGCAATGATTTTGCACTGCACCCTATGTAAGCTTAAGAGCAATACAAATTACTCAACAAGCACAAATAATGATACACAATTATGATAATGAGGGTCTCAGTGAGCACATCAGTCTATTAAGCAGCCCAGAGTAGGCGCTGTATGCCATTTGTGGAGCACGAAAATACAAACAAAAAATAAATAAAATGTCAGAGGAAGGGCAGTGAAGTCCACTTGGTACACGAAAAGAAAAGAGTTTACTGAGAAGGAGCTGAGAGTCCTTACGGCTGAAGTCACTCAGCATGAAACAAAGTTGTTTGGAAAAGCCTCAGCCGACATCAGTTATGCTAGTATCCTTAGGAAATTAAATTTATTGGCCTGCCCTTTTCAGCATGACATCCAGAAATTTGCCTAGCACTCTGGAAAAGGTGGATTGGGCTTTCTCGCCAGACATTCCAACTGTGGTCTGAAAGGAACCAGAGGCTAAGTAGTGCAGAGAACACAGCACTTTCACATGTGCAAGGATAGCGGTCCCTAGATTGACGCTGGGGTATAGCTTGTCTCTCAATTCAGCTATTAAGTCTAGGACGACCTGCGGTGTGAGACAATAACGCTTTAACAGAGCATCCTCCGGCAGCCCAAACAAAGTGACCCTGCTATTGAATATGCAGGGTCTTCTTGAAGCCAATGACAGGTCTCTGCAGGTGTGTGCTTTTATACAGCTCTTAGTTGCTTGCTTCTACAATGGTTTGTACCTTGTAAGAAGGGGTGTAAAGTTTGAGGGTCAGCAATTGCTTAAATGCCAGGCAAGATCCTTACATCACATTATGTTTGCACATGCTTAGTATCCAGATTACACCATTTTTTTCCATGCTCTTTTCTTCTTTTGAATGCATTTCAATATCATTTTAATGGAATAATGATGGCAAATTTGATAGTGGATGCAGAACACCATGTGAACACCAGTCGTTACATAAGCTGCATTATGGGTGTTTTGCACCCACAAATCACTTGTACTTACCCTTACATCCACTCCTTAATCTCCAGTGGGTCTGTTTGTGCAGCCACTGGATTCAATTTACCACTCAACCAAAGGAGAATTACACAAAATAAATGTGCTCCTTCCAAACTGTTCTGGCCTTGAACCCCTGGTCTGAGGGATGACAAGTGAATGCCTCCTCAGGGTATAAATGTGTCACAGCTGCCACTAACATAGTGTTTGGTGCTTCTAAAAATATGTTGGACGGATACAGTTTATTGGAAAGAGGGGTAATACGACTTTAAAAATAAACACAAAAAAATCAGTGCTGAAAAAAAACCCTGCCATTCCCAGCCATGGTTTGATTAATGATTTTTTTCTGCCTAATAAAAGGTTCACAAACCATCTGTTTTTCTCCCTTATGCCTTGCCCAAAGGTTTCTCGTTCCTATTTCAGGCTTGGGGCCAACTGACATTCCACTCTCTCTCTCCCTCTCTCCTATGCTCTCTCGCTCTCTCTTTTTCTATCCTTGTAAACAAACACGTCATCTTTTTAATCTTACAATGCCATTTCCCACTCATCGTTATGCATATTCATTGCTAGTAAACATTTTCATCGACTACATTTAATCTCTTCCACTAGCAATTACCACTGAATGTTGTTTTGTAATGCAGAAGGGCCAGCACTTCCCTCCAACAACAGCTGGGTCGCAGATGGGCCCTGAAGCCATTGCAGAAAATAAAAATGTGCAAGATGCTAGTAGAATTTATTTTAGTAGGGAGGGTTTTTTTTTGTTGTTGTTGTTGTTTTTTTTATTTTTTATTTTATGAAGTTGTAGAGGAACCTTTTCTTCTGTTATCTGGCTTCAATGACATTTGCAGGCATGCTGCAGGCTTTGACATTTAATCAAAGGGGTCAACTAGGTTCTGAAACAATGAAAGAAAAAGGAAAAAAAAAACAGGTGCATCTTATTAGGTTGGGCTAGTGTCAATTTGTGGGAACTGGGTCTGACTGTAGAGACACTTGGTACCTAAAATGACTGCATACTCAGTCATCACGCTGACTTGAGCCCTGTCAACATCCCTGACGATAGCACCCTTTCCATGCCATTTGAGTCACTAGGATAACGACAACCTTTTTGGTTCAGACTGAGAGGGGTAACCACTTCTTTGTTTTAATAACCATCTCTAGCCTTGAGGCTTTACATCTTACCCTTTGTCTCCCTTACAAACTACCAAAACAAACAGAGCACTTCCTATTTATACATAGTAGGTTTTCCCAGGTGTATAAGAGCAATATAAGGGCCATCCAGGACTAATCCAGCCGATTTGAGGAATCTGTAATGTAGGTGTCAGGATGTGAATGGTGTGGGAATAGTCCAAACAATGGCAATTTTCAATACAAATGTCTTTTATTTTAACCCCTGTCACCCTGTGACAGAAATAGAAGGACTCTGAGCTGCAAATCTCCCTCCCTACCAGAAAAAGCACTATGTACAGGGTGTAGTATACTTTCGCATAGATGAGCTGACCCGACGGTAGGTGGCAACAAGAAGTCGTCCATTTTGGAGAGAGCTTGTAGGTGCGAGTTTACTAAACAACTCCATTGTGGCCAGTTGTGAGGTATGCAGCAATTGGATAAATGTGAGAATGCCCGTGTAACAGGGCGAGACCTGTGCTGGCTCTCTGGTGCATGCATGATTCTGCAGGGGGAGCTCGGGATCCATGAAGGGTCCACCTGTCAATCATGGCAGTGACACAGGGAGGCTGGGTGAGGGTTTGCACTCTCTTTCTCTGAGCGGTCGAGAGACCTATAAAATATTGCTCTGCTATTCCTCAGGTCTGCCCATCTAGGAAGAACGACAGTGGGAGCTCTGGTCAAAAACTGTGACAGAGATCGAAATAAAAAGCCAGCGTCTGAAGCGAGGAGAACAGACAGGCAAGCCAGGCTGAGGAAGATAGTCTGGAATAAGGGAGGCCAAAACATTTAGTTACAGTCTCAAGGGGGACATGTGTAGTCAGAAGGAAAACCCTGGGTAGCCCCACAGTGTATAGTAGGAGAATAGCAAGCAGGGCATTTTATTTTCTCTTTTTCCTTTCGCCTTCTGTTTGGATTATTATTTTGACGCACTTGCGTGTGTGTGTATATGCCTTCTTTGTAGCTCCCTGTTTACCATTGATGTTATTCAGGTGAGCCAGCAGTGCAGTGCCTTGTGTACTTATTACAGTACACCCTGCGGGGTGTTCAAACCTTGTGTTGTGTCCAGTGAATTTCACCACCCTCTCACAGCCTGCTTACGCTGAAACGTACTAACCAGCTGGAGCTGTATATGTTTTTGCAACAGGGAGAGATCTGTGCTGACTCTGCTGGGGTGTTCACGGGCTGCAGGAAGAGGGCGGCAGTCGCCCAACAACCGCCTGTGAGTCATGGCAGTGACACGGAGAGGTGGGAAAGTGGGTGTGTGGACTTTCCCCCTCTCTGAATGGCTGAGAGGCGGGTCTTGGGTGATTGTTGGTCCTATAAAATAACGCTCTGTTGTTTCCTCAGGTCTGCCCACTTAAACGCGTCAAGGGTGCGGAAGCTTTGATTCAGGACCAGGAATCAGCCGGGAGAAAAATAAAGATTCACAGCGAGACAGAGAGAGAGAGCGGGGAATCCTTGGGCAGACCCCAGCGTATTGTAAAAGAGCAGGCTAGATAGCCGATAGAATAGGACGGTGATCCGGGTCGTGCGGGTAGCGGCGACCGGGATAACGCTGCCGAGTGCAGCACCTTTTATTTGTAGTTATTACGGTTTTATTTTCCCTTGCTCTTTTCGCCTTCTGTTTTTATTATTATTTCTTTGAGCACCTGCGAGTGCACTTGCTGTTCGTGTACCAGCTGTGGTATTTCCGTGGTGCTGTCTATCATCGTTGATAGGCAGCCCACGGTCAACAGTGCCCTCTGCTGGAAAAAGTAAGAACTGTCTAAAAATAAAACTGGGCACCTGTGTGGTGTTTCCAAGTACACCTGTCTGTCTCCTGGTCAGTGAATTACCCACACCCCTTCCACAGTTTTGTTTTGTTTTGTTTGTTTGTTTGGATTTCAGAGGAGGACTAGAAGATGGGAGCTGCCACCACGGATCCAGCCCAAACCCCTGAGCACTGCTCTCACTGCACAGCACAGACACGCACCACCATCCCCCAGTTTGGAGAGCACAGTTTCGTGCATGGAGGATTGTTATTTGTGGATGTAATTGTTTTCTGTTTGGGATTGAAACCTGTCACCTGCCCCCTGTTATCATAGTTGGTAGAGAGGTGGATTTATTGTTTTGTTTAAATAAACAGACATTTTTGAGAAGTACTGTCTGGACATTGGATTGCTTTCACCACCCCCACCCCCCATACCAGCAATGGTATGAGGGTAAAATGGTGCATTTTCAGTCCCCAAAAAACTAAATCACTAAATTCACTAAATAATAAACAAGTCCTTTAATATTCTCGATTAGGTCTTACTAATGCATTGTAAAGTTTTAACATTACTTCCCTTCATTTAAATTCAACATATTTTACTATACATCCGAGCATTTTGTTGGGCTTTTTTATAGCTTCCCCACAGTCTAGATGAAGACATTTCTGAGTCAACATAAACTCCTAGATCTTTTTCATAGACTCCTTCAATTTCAGTGTCTCCCATATGATATTTATAATGGACATTTTTATTGCCTTCGTGCAGTACCTTACGCTTCTTTATATTAAATGTAATTTGCCATTTATCTACCCAGTTCTGAATGCTGTCTAGATAATTTTCAATGTTCTTTGCTGCCGTTTGCTTACTATACCAGAATTCATTAATGTAGATTAGGAAGAGCAGAGGACCTAACACTAATAGTTGTGTTACTCTTACCCTGCTCCATTTTGAGGTTTCTCCTCAACATGTTGAACCCTATTTTGAGACACATTTTCTGAGAGAATTTCAGGGTATAAAACTACAAAGAAGCTAGTAGAACAACATTTTAAAGGACATATAGCTAAAGAAATAATTCCAGATAGGTAAGGCTCTTCGTTTTTTTTTTTTTTTTTTATATTTGGTCACATTATGTCCATTTAAAGTTATATTGAGCTGACTCTGTTTAATTAAATTCTTGGAAAAGCGTTGATTGTCAAACAAGATCACTTTTATTTTTTCTCCTGTAACTTGAATGAGACTATGCGCCTCATTTACTAAAGGTTCTTAAAAGTAGCCATAAGATGAGTGTTAACACAATCCCGTAACACGTGTCTTAAAACTATAAATAAGTTGGTATATACTAATGTGAAAGCCGCTTATTAAGACGTTTGCTATGGAAATCATTAGCATTTTAAGACATGACTTATCACAGAAGATAAGGCGTGTCTTAACGAAATGACGACAAAGGAGCCAATGACTATAAAGGAATGAGCACAGATTGAGATTCGCAGTTGTCAGTTCTTGACGTTGACTATATATATATATATATATATATATATATATATATATATATATATATATATATATATATATATATATATATATATATATAACGGCGTTTGAGGCAGGATCACAAAAATAATTTAATAAAAAGTTATAAACAATCCTACCTAGACACCACCATGGCTGTACAGTATAATATGAAAAGCATTTCGCTTGTACAGTATAGTAGCCTATTCTTTTTTTTTTTAATCCTTCATTGATTAGATCAGTCTGCAGCCCTTAGGTTACATTAATGAAACTGTGAATACAATGAAGTATGTGGAGTTGGCATTTAAACCAGGTGACATATTTCAGCGATCAACGCATTTCTTACAACGTGAATCTCGCAGACACCAATCGTAAGAAATGCACAGGCAATAATAACTGTGAGTAACTATACTGTACATAGCCTACTGTATAATCTATTGTAGCTAGAAAATAAATCATTTTGTACAGAAAAGTACAAATCGGTTACGTTATCGGTCAGAGCTATCTAGCACACGATTTAAGGTGTGCTTCATGGTTAGCACAGTTTAGTAAATATCATCTGAACATCTTTAGTCTCATTAGTGCTCTCATGCCACTTCATTTGAATACATCATCGTGCATTTTGAATATTGATAATGTAAAAAGAAAAGACAGCTCCTTATTTTTAATTTAAACTGAGCACAACACCAAAAACGAGTTCCGTTAAATTGCTTTTCCCGAATTTAAAATTGTTGCAAAGATGTTAAAACCTGTAAAACAGAATCATAGTCTCAAAAAAGAGACATCACGTGATCAAAAATAAAAACAGATAGGGTACCAACTGTTTTTATTTTTGTGAAAGCACTGACATTTTCATTAGGGACCAACAGACAATGCCTCCCAGAGTCACTCACACATCACTACAATGTTTCTGTGTCACACTGAATCCTTATATATCTGTTCATTTTAAACCCCTAATGGCCATGATGGTATTTAAACATTCAATTCAAAATAAAACAAGAAATAAATATGAAAACACTCATTCTATAACAGAGTTTAAGAGTTTATTCCTTTGTCTAGTTCACCTCATTCCTTACAAGTTGTCTTCATTTACAATTCAATTTTTTAATACTGAAGAAAAATATACTGAATGCATAACGGTACCCCTTGTGGAGACACTGAGATCAGGAATCACAGGCAAGCGATTGATTACCGAGAAGGGGAGATTCATGTCCAAATTTATAAAGTGGAAAAACTGACCACAAAAAGCCACATAATGTGCGTGTTCAGCACAGCCGCACTCAGCGTCAAAATAATAATAACCGATTTTATAAGACTCATTAATTAAAGCAGGCGATTCCACAATCAAACAATTTAAATATCCCTCACTGCAATTAGCGGTGGAGAATTATACACACCTCACAATAAATAACGGCTTTGGGTCAACCCTGCATGCGTAGGATACTGTCAGATTCGCATTTAAGCACATTCTTAAACTCAGGGGAGATGTTCAGGAGGACATAGAGATGTTTATGACTCCAGTAAGTGTATTATTTGTGCACTGGTCTTGCAATGTATCCAGGTAACTTTTAATAATCAAGAAGCTCACACTGACTTATTCCTCTTGAAGTTTTAACAAATCAGAGTAGTATCAGTACACCTTCGGTTTATTAAATGCTTAAAAATGGATTGAGTAGTTACAAACTACGTTTAATCCCAACTGACAGGCAATCTGGGAGGTCCAGTGCCTTAACAGGTATAATAACATTAATACTTCAATATGTTTATGGTTATAATATGTTTTGCCCTTAAGGTATGCATGCATAAAGCTAAAAAAAACGTCCACCACTAAATCCACAAGCATCCAATATTTAACTTTTCCACAGCTAAAATATAAAACCTATATCTTATTGCAATGCATCAATATAAAAGAGATATAAATTCAAAAAAGTTCTTACCTCCCAAAAAGATATATGAAAGTGTAGAATATAATGTAAGGACAAAAACTGTCTTCAAAGGCAAAAACTTCTAAATACGACACCAACAGCAATCAGCTAGAACAAAGACCTTCAGGACTTGGATCACATCAACTTGTAGTTTGCAAGCTGTGTGATACTTGACTGGGATTTTACCTCTTTTTATAGAAGATTTGCTTCGCTTTTTACGTCAGAAGTCTTAATTAAATCTCAAACATTAATCTGCCTTAACAGCTCTTGTCCTTCAAGTTAATAACTTTTTCAAAACACCTGGTAACTCTTTCTATAAGATTAATTAACCATCATCCCATACACCTCTCCCACATCTCCAAAATGTGTAAGGTGAACTTTTGAACTGATGTTATTCATTTTTGGTACCAGGGAGTTCCTGAATACAGCATGCACGTGAATACCGTGCAAGCATATGAAGAATACACATATAAAGATATGTTTAACATATAACACCTACTTTGGTTTAATTATTCCAATCTTGGGCTAAAAATATATTTCCATTTTAACATCAAAAAACACACTCCTCAATAGTTTGGCTTCATTGCATGTATAGATTTAGTTTAACAATTAACTAAAACATATTGGATAAAGGCTGGTAGAAGGTTCATATCAAACTTCTAAAGTCTGCAATTGTATTTCCAATTATTATCACTTAAATCCAGTCGATTAAAAAACAGTCAAAATAACAGTCCAATTTTAGCTAGTCAATGCTTTAAACTAAACTTGACCTCTTTGTTTTTTATAAAAATCCTGATCAGGCAAGTTCTGAACCACCTGCTTCTCTGTCGAGGTCATCCATCATTAATTGAAGAGTCTTCTGTAAGCATTTTCTCAGATGTACGGCATAACATGGTCCTATGCTATTGCTCCCCCTCACTTGCTTTTACCAGGTCTTCATTAATTTCTATGATTTAATGTATCCATATATATATAGTTCACCACTGACTCCCCTTTCCTGTACCAGGAGGTATTTCTTATATGTAAAAATCACTCATTATAGAAACCTTGGATTTCAAACTCCCCAAACTTTAAAACTTGCATTAGTTGCCAAAAAGTTATTTCCTTCAATTACCCCCTGCCTGGTACAGTTTTGTTTCAAGCAAAGACAAGGTTAACAAATTCATTAGATTCTCTTTGGCAGATTCTACTATATGCCTGACACAGACTGGAACCATTATGCTTTGACTTGAAGTATTTACTGTAAGTTAATTTCTGCACTATATTCTCTTAGTTTCAAACTCTTGCATTTATTCTGTTATAATAAAACATTTACACTTATGTTTGAATTATTCTAGAATACTTGTGTTTAGCTTAAAGACTACTTTCAGATCAAGCTTACTTCTTTTTTCTAAACTTGATGCTCGTGTCTGCCTTTCTGCTCAAGGTTATAAGTCTTGACACCAGTAGCTCAGACAAAGACAAGCTTAGCTCATGTCATAGGTGTTTCTTGGTCAGCGTGACCCCAATCTAGCTCCCTTTTTACTCAGACTTAGAAAAAATACAATAATATTTTTACTGTTATAACAGATTAAACAGTAATATAGAATGCTCTAACATAACTACAGGTTAATACAGAGCATATTATAACTTTTTGTATGAACAGTGTATTTTAACAATTTGTTTAGTATTTCTGCTGGCTTTATATTCTTTAAAACACAGTTATTACAGCATTTTAACACACATGCAGTTTCACAAGTGTTTAATTTGCATCCCAAAGATCAGTCTGCTTCTAGTAGCTGTCACAGTCTTGGGTCAGTTTCTGCAGTGAGTCTGTGAAAGCCACCAGAGGTGTATCTTTAAAAGCCTGATACCTGCAAAATCTTCAATCTTGTTAGCAGGGCTTCCATCTCTACATTCCCATTCCCGTCATCAGTGGGAAGAATTCAAATGAAGTAAACTTTTTTCTATCAAAGAGATATCTATCTCTGCTGCTTACACCTTTCATTCAAAAAAGGTGATCACACCTTGTACAAGGGAAGATGGGTTTTAGGTTAATTTGCGACACTACTCATTCCAAAAGAAAATGAATGGCACAA
The DNA here is from genome assembly GCF_017654505.1 of Polyodon spathula. NCBI lineage: Eukaryota > Metazoa > Chordata > Actinopteri > Acipenseriformes > Polyodontidae > Polyodon > Polyodon spathula. The sequence continues at coordinate 96,227,172 of NC_054535.1, read as the reverse complement.
AAAGACCTTAGTCTGGTACTAGTCATGGTGATGAGGATGCTCAGAAACGAAAACTGAAATTTCCCAATACAAGCTTGAAATACACCACCAGTGACTTCTTAATATATAAATGTAGCACTTCAGAGTTTGGAGTCTAGGTTGCTTATACATAACAACACATCATCCAGTTACTGTGCTTCGCATATTAGTTCAACTTCTTATTTCGTATAGAATAATTCCAGGTGTATAGACTTTTCAAACTTCAGAAATAATAAATTTTATTTACTTAGATCCATGGCAGTCAAACAGGTGGGAAATCTTTCCATTGTACAACAATATGTTCAACAACAGTTACTCCATACAGCTTCATACGAACAGTCTTCAGTTTAACTATGACATATAGCTTCTTAAATTTTGATGCAGTTACAACTCTATTTCTTATGTATGTCTGTATTTCTGAATACGTATGATTTTAAAGCATATTTAACAATACTACCTGAACCAGTATTATTAAATACCAGAATGCCATATTACAAAAAAATAATTCTGTAGGTATTACTAAAATAACATCTCATTTTATTACATGTATATGAGACCCTTTCTTTAGTGCATATCGGAATATTATTTCATCTCTTCTTAATCTCCTCCACCATTGTTATAATAATGTCTACACTCGAGAAATAAAGGCTCTCGCTAGAACCTTGCGTTGCCACTGTGGATAGACCTTTTTTAATGCTTCTAAGAACCTTTTTTTACATGGATTCTATAGTCTGTATTTGCTTTGTCATGTAAGCTATGAAAGATGTATTGTAAACTGGAGTTTGTAAAACAATACTGTATTATAAACCACAATTTACAAACTGACTTGATCAGAAGGGTTAAAAAATTAGCTATTTGCAAAATGTTATTAAATTTCTTTGTCCTTGAAAATGATGTCTCCTTAATGCTGCAGACAACTCTCCCACATCACCTTGCCTTTTATATAGCCTACTGTCTGACTGCTGCAAATTAACACCTGCTTCTCAGAGTTCTTAAAATAATCAAGCAAATACGAGGCCCACAATTATCGACGGCTTTAATAAATTAGATAGAATATTTAACAGACCTCATTTGCAAAATCCCCTCCCAATTTTAATGGTTTTGTTCATAAACGCCCCAGAATTACATATGCATATATAGAATTACATATGCATCAAGGGCTAAAGCGCACAGCGACATTGCCCCCACAAATCATGTCTTAATTGCATGTTTATGCCATTGAGTGTGTTTTATCAAACCCATCCAAGAATTCAGAACCTCAGCGCCCGTTTAACAGTCGTAAAACATGTGTAATCGTTTTATAAATCTGGGCCTCAGAGTGGAAGAGTTGCAATGTCCTTTAACTGCTCATCCCAGAAAATTCCTGCAAATTCTGGATTGCTAGTTGTACAATTACAATTGCTTTATTTCAATCCAAAAAAAAAAAGAAAGATGTTGTCTTTGCACTTGCTTCAAGGTAGAACCCTTTGTATAAACTCACTTGAGCCCTGATCAATCCCAATGGTTTGAGACAGCTTATACAAATCAAAATAAGATAAGGCCATAGAGTTAATTATACTGCTTCAAAGAGCAGGTTAATTATACTGCTTCATGGTCACTATAAAAACACGCAATTCTAGTAAATTCACTAAATGCTCTCATTATAGTATATATGATGTGGAGTGGGTGAGAGTAGGTTGGGGCTTGTGTAAAGAGCCAGATCTAAATCATGTTAACAAATAGGAACTGATTCATTCTGAGGGGAGTTTGATTTCGCTTTCTCTGTAACACTGAAGTCTAAATATGATTATTGTTCTTGCTGAATAGATTTGGATGAATGAAGCTTTATCTATTTTTTCAGTAATGAAATGATCTTTTCATGGCAGCCATCCCAAGGTGATTTACATTCAATAGAAAGAAGCTGTAAGTCTTTCTATTCCTATGTGAGGGGACATTCCTGGTGTTGTTAGGGAGAGAAACATTGGGGTTTATCAATTGAATGCCCTTCCACCAGTTGATTGGAGTCAATGCATATGTCATCAGCAAATAAACAGCATTCATATTGTGCAGTTGCCTTGATACTACTTCACAAATATGACATAATTGTCAAGTCCAGTTAAGGAGTCATAAGTACTTGAGCTCAGACACATACAGTATGTATATATATATATATATATATATATATATATATATATATATATATATATATATATATAGTGGACGACTAGGGGGAGGAAAGAGGGAGAAAACGAGGAAACTGGGGTTTGGAAGTAGATCCAGGAGGGGAAACACCTGGCTCTAATGAAATGAGAAACATCTGCTGGTGGTTAAACAGACAGATATAAAGGCAAGTTTAAAATGTGTTTGTGCTGTCTGTGTTAAGACCTGGGTAAGACCTTTGTGGTTAGAACTGAGGGAATTAAGAAAGAAATGGAAAGTAATACTTGCTGTGTATTTATACCAAATAACTGTGTAGCATGTTTTGTGAACAAGTGGGTTTGTTAGCGGTAAACAGCTTAGCTGTCTGGTATTAGTTTAGAGCTGTTAAAAGTTTAGTTAGAGCTCCTTGATGGAGTTAGGGTTACAATTTGTTTTGTTACGGTGTTTATTTTATTTGTGTGAATAAAAGTGTGTAGAAATGCTTTTACCACATATTTATATGCAGGTGTGTGTGTGTGCATATATATATATATTTCTTGCTTCTGTGAACACCCAATTAAACTTAAAGGCCTTCACTAGACAATTTAGTCCCAAATACAATTTGAACCCTGGAACAGGGGCGTTCTGTTATTGTGCGGGTATCTGCTGAGAAACGAGAGACACAGAGGGTTTGATGTTGAAAACACTGCACAGACGCTTAGGTTTTATCAAACATCACAAGCAGTTGCCATATTAAGTGGCAGCGACTAAGGTACCAGCAACGGTAGCCCTAGTGCGGGAGGACATACACAAGTGTACATAAAAATAAATACAAAAAGTCAACACACAGTGGGAAATAAATAAAAAAAGCTAGCCAAACAATTGCCAAGCGCTGCTCCCTCTATAAGGGAGGTCCCGTACCAGAGACCTTCTCTCTAACACACTCTAAATACACTTGGGTTGGATTAGAATCACCTAAATGAAACCCTATGATTGAAGGTAGTACTTATGACCCTGGTTTCACACATGAGGATTGCGTACTTGCTTCTCTCCCGCTGGTTAAGACACACAGTTGGGAGCCTTCAGCCAATCCATCTCAGGCTTGCAAAGAACAAAGAAACTGGCTTTTCAGCCCCTCTTTCAAGGCATGTGGACAGGGTTAATTGATAATCAGTTAGTCAATTAACATCTGGCCACATGCTGCACATCAAGTTTTAATTAGGCAGGGATGGAAGTCTAACCTCCCAACCCTGCCATATCTATCACACACATTATTTTACAATTTTTATTTAATTCTATTTATAATTAAATAAAACCTTATTATTTATCAGCCCCGGCACAAACCCCTAACATTAAAATACATATTAGTAAACAGAAAGTGAATCAACCTGGGATGTTAACTATCATATCTTACTGTATGACATGGCAAGACATGTTGTGGGAAGCAAGCATAAAGAGACTTTTGGAACAGATCCCACCACCACTGTGCTTAAAAACACTGGCTCTCATTTGAGAGCTATGGAGCACATCCGCTGTTAGTCATTTGCTTAGATATGTACATGCAGGATTAGACATAGCATGTCACCCAAAATAGCCTTACCGCTAATTTTAAACTGGTTCCTATGACACTAGGAATAAATTATACTCCTCCAGTCTGTTATGGAATCAGTGCCCCTTATTAAACCTTAATGCAGCTCTTGTGATTTTTGTTGTTGTTGTTTGATTGTTTGTTTAAGGCAGTAGCAACCCACTGCTACCTTGCCAAGCTTATACTAAAAAAAGAGTGCTGGATGTGCAATAGAGAGCCACATACTCTGTAGCGCTGATGTGGAACAGATTTGTGCAGAAAAACAAGCTGTTGGTGGTAAGCAGGAATTAAACACTGTAACCTTTCAATGGAAGTTCCCCATTCACGTGTTTCTGCCCTTGTCCCAGGATAGTTTATGCAGCAGAGTGGGAGTCTCTTTTTATCTATCTGATTCAGGTGGTCTGGCTTTACTATACCACACCACTGTAAAAAAAATAAAATAAAAATGTATTCAAGATTTTAAGACCCATGCTTGACAACACACAGAGTGTATTATAAACAGTGGTAACCAGAAGTTATAAAAACATAGCAACAGGAGCTCTGCTTTTTAAATAATCACACATATTAACACAAAAAATATTCTGGACCGGTGCTACGCTTTTCTTAACCTTTTTGGTGGAAATTAAATTATGATATTCTGCTTTCTTATCAATCAGAGCAAGTGCCAGTCAGATTAGTAAATTATAATAATATTGTACAATGTGTCTTTCCTTTACTCAGTCCCTTATTTTACAAAGCATTTCAAGCAAAATCATAAAAATAAGATGTGTACTATATTTTGTAAATATGTATTACTTGTTATTAAAATTGTTAAACCAAATAAATGATTTTGTAAGAAGGTTAAACCTTGAAGATATAGTATTTTTAGAAAAAAACATTGGTTATCTTTAAAAATGTGCAAGCTTTAATTGTCAAGTCTCAGGTGTGATGGGCTGCTGGAAGGTCTGTTGCTAGGAGATGGTTGTTGTTAGTAAGTTTAATTTGTGCAACATTTTTACTGCTGTGAAATTGGGAAGAGGAGAGGTTTGACTTATCGATAGCAAAGAGAGTTTAAAATAGCTACATTTGTGACAAGAGTAGGTGGAAAGGGTGTTGGAAAGTCACACCAACTGCTTCAAAAAGTGGTGAGGGCAGTGGAATAAATAAGTGAAAAATTAGCAAGAGTCTGACTGATGGAAATCTCTCTGCTGAGCTACCCTGACTTCAAAAAGCTGGTCAAAACTATGGCCTCTCAAAAGTCACATTTATGGTAGAAATTGCACATGTATTACTTTTAATTATATTTGTTATTCAGTTGAAATGGTAACAGGGCTGTTTAGAGCCACACATGCAGCCCTTCCATTAATTTCAGTTGACCACCACTGGTTTAAGTGTTTCACCAGACCATATTTAGTGTTCCACCAGACCATATCCACTTCTAAAAAACTCATTTTGAGATATCTCAAATTCAATTCAAGATATCTCAAATTGACTTCATGTCCTATTTGAGATATCTCAAATTCAATTCAAGATATCTCAAATTGACTCCCTGTGAAAATGCTTTATGTTTTGAATGGACTTCCAGCCCATTTAAAGATATCTCAAACTAGACAAGTTATTTTGAGAAATCTCACATTCAGTTTGAGATATATTTAAATTGGGGTTAATTTGAGATATCTCAAATTGAATTTAAGATATCTCGAAATGCATTTGAGATATCTCATTCAAGCTCCAATTACAGATAACTCAAAATGGAGCTTTCAATGAGATAGCACAAATTAATTTTGAGATATCTTAAATTGACTTCCAGTCTAGTTTGAGATATTTTGAAATGGGCCTAAAGTCCATTCAACAGAACATTTTCATAGGAACTCAATTTGAGATATCTCAAACAGGACAGGAAGTCAATTTGAGATATCTTGAAATGAGCTTGAGATATCTTCAAATTGAGTTAGTTTGAGGCATCTGCAATTCAATTTAAGATATCTAGAAATGCATTTCTTTTTTTTTTCTTTTTTTTTTTTTGTTTAATTTGGTCGGCGCCAATTTTTTACCTCAGTTTTTGTCCAAATTTAGGATGCCCAATTATTGAATGTGTATCCCCGGCTCACCGCTCGCAACCCCCCCACCGACTCGGGAAACAGAGGCTGGAGCACGCATCCTCCGAAACGCTCATGCAGAAAGACAGTTCAGGAGCACATAAGAAAACACGTTTTCTTTTCATGTAGTGTTACATAGACTTGCATGATGCCCTTTATGTTTTTTTTTTTTTCAAAAACATGACTGTAAGTGATCTACAAGAATTAGGCCAATATATCAAACACAAAAGTAAAGGCTCCAGTACATTCAGAAAGGAGGCTGGGTGGCTCCAGCTACAATTAGGGATCTCATCCACACTTTAGTCTGCAATTCATGACGGACTGCTGAAGTCTTTTTTCAGCCAAGGAAGACCTGATGTGTTGTTCCAGTTATCTTTTATTGTTAGTTTAGTTGTACCCATCTGTGCAGCACACATTACAAGCACGGCAGTATTTCTGCTCAATCGGATGCAATGAAACATCACCTGTACATCAAGGGTTCACCACAACATTTCCTCTTTGGCCTCAAGCAGTGGTCACAGTGGGCCAACCCAACACCATAGTGGTCAGCACAGGTGCTGTTCCATTATTAAGTCACGGATTAGATTCCTGGCAGAGGGTGATTTAGTCTGGATGTATGTCTAAAATAAGCTCTCTCTGGCTCAGAATAGCCACCTGTGTAAGGCTGCAGGAAGCTTGCCTGTTCATAAAATAATCGCTATGTGGAGCAGCAGTATCTCTAGAGTCACTCAGCATACAAATACAGACAGGCCTGTAGCAGCTAGGCAGCATGCGAACTTTAAAAGAGATAGATAGTGAGAGAGAAAGAAAGGCATGCACATTGCAAGGCTGTATTGGACTTATATCTAAGAATGTGCAATTTGGGAGAAGATGGTTTTCCTGTTATACATAAAGTATGTATATATTGTGAGCAGGGAGAGGGTTAATTCCTCCCTGCTGGAAATAAAAAAAAAAGTGCAAATGCACATTTGTTTAATTGTTTAATTATTTTGTTAATTGTTTTATTAGTAATTATCCCCTGGACCGGGCTATCATTGTAAATTAGAGCCAGGTGCAGGGTATTTAAAGAAAGCAGCCAGTCTGTTCAGGGCTGCTGGTGTGTATAGAAGCCCACCTGATGGTGAGCTCAAGTGTAGAAAAGAACGGTAGTGTAAAAACCTTTGGAAGTGTGAAACTGTGTGTTTTTGTTGTTTGTGTAGAGGTAAACGGCTTAGCCGCCCTGCAAGGTAATTTAGGTTCCTGTTTGTGTTTTTAGTTAGTGCTCGAAAAAGAGCTAGATGTTTGTTTTATTTATTTTCATTTTGTGTTTGTTTATTAAAAATAGTGCATCAACGCTGTAAAACTTCAATTCAGTGCCTGGGTCTGCATTTGAAAGGGGCAACGAACTTGTGTGAGTGGTCGCTCGATCACGTATGGTGGCAGCGTGTGTGGGTGCCCTTAAAGACCCAGAGCGAATGGAAAGCATAGAAGAGTTGATCGCTCAGTTAGAGTAAAACGAGAGGTGGAGAGTGGAGTTAGGGCTGCCAGAGCGGGAGCTTACAGAGCTGGAGCTGCTGCTCCAGAAGTGGGAACTGGAGTCTGCGAGAGAAGCCCTGCAGTCTCCTATGCCAGAGGAGCTAGTGCTGGATCAAGAATGGGAGGAGGAGTCCTTTCCGGAGCCAGAGGAAGTGAAGCCATGGCAGTCTCTAGGCCACAGGCTGCAAGCAAGGGGGAGGAGATGAGGAGCCCACCTCCACCACAGCCCTGACCACCACCCCTGCGATACAGTCTGACGCTGCTGTGGGTGGTTGCTTGCCCCTTGCTTCTGGACACCCTGCCGGTCTGCCTTGACCTCCCTGTGCTAGACCTGGAGCCCAGGAGTCTGCACCATCGGCCACAGCTCTGCCACTGGTTCTCTACTCCACTCTCCCCGAGCACTCAGACAGCGCTGGGCTGCTGCCAGACGTCGCTGGTGCTCCCCCTGTTCGCTGCTTCACTCCCCCTGGGTGATCGGATATTGATGCGCCGGTCCCCAGGTGAAGACCTCTGCCCACTGCTGCATCCTCCTGTTCCCCAGCTGTCGCTTCAGTCACCCCTGTCATCCCAGTGGGGTCCTGTGTCGGCGGTACATGGTCCCTCCCTGGAAGCGCCAGAGGGACCGACCCACCCTCAAGTCTGCCCACAGAAGATGGCGAAAATCAAAGGGATGGGACTTGAGTGGTGTGTGGGTGGAGGGAGATGGCTGTTAAATGGCCGGTGTCTTAAAAAGACATGGGAGAGGATGTGTGAGCAGGGAGAGGGTTAAATTCCTTCCTGCTGAAAAAAAAAAACATGTGCAAATGCACATTTGTTTAATTGTTTTGTTAATTGTTTTATTATTAACCCCTGCACCTGGCTATCATTGTAAACTAGAGCCAGGTGCAGGGTATTTAAAGAAAGCAGCCAGTCTGTTCAGGGCTGCTGGTGTGCTCAAGCGTAGAAAAGAAAGGTAGTGTAAAATCCTTTGGGAGTGTGAAACTATGTTTCTGTTTGTTTGTCAGGTAAACGGCTTAGTTGTCCTGCAAGATAGTTTAGGTTCCTGTTTGTAGTTTTAGTTGCTCAAAAAAGAGCTAGGTGCTTTGTTTTGCTTTATTTTCATTTTGTGTTTGTTTACTAAAAATAGCGCATCAGCGCTGTAAAACTTCAATTCAGTGTCTGGGTCTGCATTTGAAAGGGGCAACGAACGATCATGAGCACCAGTCAGAGAATAGGCATACTGCCTTGACAATGTGTTACAAACAGTATCTTTTTAAACTTTTACTGGTTAGTCTACATATGCACAATGAGTGGCAGAAATCAATATTGTACTTCTTCCCACAACATTTAACCTGTGTATGGTTTCATTTAATTTCCTTATTATATAGTCATATGGAGTGGATATTATGGCATTCTTTTCAATGATGATGTGGGTCTATTGTTGTTGTACAGCTGAGGCTTAAATTAGTCACTTCCAGGAATTTTGTTCACAGTCTGGACTCTGTAACAATATTTCCTCAACCCCTTTAATAGTTCATTTAACAAAACATGAGCATACGAGTGTATTAAAAGCAGTTTATGTGAATTAGTGCAGGTGATATAAATTAACTAATTTGCACACAGAGCAACATGCTGTGTCCAGGGTTGATGTGAGATGACTTCATTCAGAGGTCAGATGAGGAAAGGGAAATAGAGGCGGGATTTCTTTTTAAATAAAAAGTTTGTTTCTAACATTGTTTATGAATATCTGAGCCACAAGAACAGGGAAGTTAAGTACTATGGCTAGTGTAAAAATGCTTAAAAAAAACATTTTCTTTTCCAGTTTTCAATATAAATCTGCTTCCTTAAAAATGTGTTAAAATGGGGAAAAAAGTAAAAGAATGTTATTTTTTCTTCCTTATATTATTCTCATTGCATTAAAAATTTAATATTAGCTGCATCCCTCAGTGATAAAGAAATATATTTTTTTATAGGATCATTTTTTATTGCAGTATTTTTTTTTTTTATTACATTTATTTACTGGTAATACTATATGTGTATGTGACTGTTTTGTAAATATTCAAATGGCTGCATAGAAATTCATTTCCAACCTCTAACATTATTTTATATTTCTGAATAAAAATCACAATGTGCATTATTAGCCTATATCAGGTTACTTTGGTGGGCTGTTGTCACGGATGGCTTGGTGGTTGACGTCAGACCAGGAGGAAGACACAGACTCAGTACTGCGGGGTGAGACACAAATGCCCTCTATCTTTATTAAACAAACAAAACACTAAACAGAAAACAAAAGGCATGTTGGCCAAAACAAATAATGAACACAGACAAACAAAACAAGTACCTTGCTAGTGCACATCCAGCACACATAGGAATTGTCTTTTAGATCTTTCTCTCTTTCTCCTTTCTCCTGTACACCAACAACCCGTCAGCAAAAGCTGTTGCTATATACTGTAATAGTGGTTGAGGGATTAACTAGTTGTCAATTACCTTGTTTATCCCTCGACCACATTTCACACAAGTTTTCTAATGAGCGTGGTTGACAGCCAATTTGTAAAATAAATTATTAGCTTCTGACCACACATTTTCACGGGAGGTATTTGTCAGAGACGAAAGGCAAACATCGTCCCTGCCAACTATATTTAACTGTAATGATAACAACACAGGTGTATTAAACAATAACAATAATACAAAAAACCCCACAAATAAACAATTGCATACGTCACCATAGCTATGCAAAAGGTGATGAGTGGTGTGGAATGTCTAATCAGCAGGTGTATTTACAAATAACTCAGTTTTTAACAGTAAAGAATCCACCCTCAATACCAGCAATGGTATAAGGGTAAAACCGCAGGTTCACAGGCCCCAAACAAAAAGGTTTCACAAAACAAATACTGTACAATAATCCACCAGTGCACGGGCAAGTGCTCCATGAAAGGTAAGGTTTCTGGTGTGCTGTGCTGTGCAGGGGTAGTGATGCTTCCATGGTTTGTGCTGGCTCTGTGGATGAAGGTCTGTAAAATGTATAGTTTATGATAGGATTGATGCAAGACTTCTAGGAACAACTGTACACATTTCCTGTTACTGAGGTTGATGTAAATACTGATGTAAGCACTGGGATAATTTACAACCACTTTTATTTTTCCTCTGAAGGCACGCACAATATATTCAACTCTATTTAGGTCATTCAATATTGAACTCAGTATCTTCTGATATAGCAATATAAACAAAAATCATCAAATCATCTGTCATGACTTATCCTTTTATATAATTTTATCTTCATTTATATTTGTGACAGGGTGGCGAATGGATAAAGACCCAGAGACAGACTGCAGTTCAAAAAAATAACACTTATTATAAATAAGCACAAAATAAAAGGGCACAAGGGCCAAAACAAAGGTATTTAAGCACAAATAGAAAAACACAAAACAAGACTTCCAAAAATAAAGGTTTCCAGGCTGGGCGATGCCTTCACCGGATCAGAAAATACAAAAACCAAAACCCCAGCTTGCTTCCTTAGCTCCCTCCTCTCCCTAATGGGAAGCTGAGGCCTCCTTTTATGTCAGATGGCTGGGTGCTGATTGATCGTTAATTACTCCAATCAACCCCAGCCACCTGAACACAATAAACCCAGGCAGGTAGGGGAATTTAACCCCATCCATACCAATCTATAAAGGGCAGAACTCTGCTCTGCCACAATATTATATTTCTTTCATATTTCTAATAAAAACACTTTTTTAACTCTTTGCCGTCCTATGTAGGACCAGGTCCAACATTACAATTTTCCCTTTCCAGGTCATTAAAAAGACATAAAGCACAGGTCTCTATTCATTTTTCTCCAGAAAAAGCCAAAAATAACTTTCAATGGCCGAGTGAGACGATAGGAGCCGAATGAAGCCGAAAAAAGGGCGTATCTGATAGCCCCATGCATCATAGAGATAACACGGACATAAACAAAGGGGATAGCTGCTTCTGCATCCAGCACTCAAGGAATATCACAGATATTTGCAGAGCTTTTTGAGATGTTATAGTAATAAAATAATGACTTGGATCACATTATTGAGGAGTTTGGTGGGAAAACGACTGATCAGGTGAGGATTTATCAGTATGCACGTCTATAAAGAGGTATATGAAAAATTCAGCAAACAAGGGTGGGGCTTGGCCGGGAAAATATAGTACTGAGTGTCCTGATGCAATTTAATGCCTTTTAAACCTGTTTTACTGAATTGTTAATGAACACATTTCCCATTAAAAAGCTGAATTGTCACAGGTTACTTTGACAAAGTGGTTTGTGGTTTGCAGTCTACAGGTGCAGGAGAGATGCGGTGTGTAATTAGATTTGTAATCCATTTGGAAAAGTATTTTATTTTCTTAACAATTCAGGTCTGGTAACCAAATAATGATCCCCGACAATACACAACAAGTGTAGTGCATGGGGTAAATAATAACGGGTTTGCAGTCCCAAACAATAAACACAAGTATCCCTCCCACAATGTACAGCACCTGGGTGTGTGCTGTAGTTCTCGTGGTGGGTGACACAGATGTTAACCTTTAGGTGTAATTCGGTGGAGGCTGTAGAGGGCACGCCCTTGTGGAGCTTCCAGGTTTTATAGCTGTATTCAGCTTCTCTAGCATCCCTGGCAGCATTCAGCGGAGGCAGGATTAGTCAAGCAAACTACTTCCAGGTGGGGTGGGGGGGTCAGTTCACTTGTCAATCTCTTTCTTTGTTATTTATACACTCAGCACTGCTTCAACCCCCTGTAAGTGTTTGTTTTTGGATGCTTCTCAGACTTGCGTGGTATAGTCTGATAGTTCATTTCTGTATCCAAAGCTTTGGCGACTTGTTTGTTGAAACCTTTGTTTTCGATCCTTGTTTGTTATTTATTTGTCAGTAAAAAAAAAAAAGATTGGACCCAGCCTAAGTTGCTCAAAATGTTTTTTGAGCATTCTATTCCCATTCTGATTGGGAGGAACTGTTTCGGCTGTACTGCAGTACTACGTCAGTCACGTCTGTTTTCCACCAGTTAAAAGGAAGAGAAATGCTCTCTCAGAGCCGACGCCCCGGCCTTCCGATCGCAGAGCCGATCGCTCCTCAACTTCAGGCCCTCGACCTGCCTGTTTCTTCCGACCTACCTCGTCAGGTTAGGCGACCCGGACTCAATCAGGATCTCCATTATGCAGGACATGAAGGCCCTTCTCCAGCCTATCTCCGTCTCCAAGCTGGACTTTGTTCTTTGGAGGCTAGCTCTGTACCAGCCCCTCCTCCCATTCATACAATTTTCTCCTCCACCATTGAGGTCACTGATCCTACTCCTTCCTTCACTCTGTTTTCTGCTGCTCCCCTCGACCAGCAGCAAGTGTGTTTGGTTCCAGATGCATCACCGTCTCCCCTGCTCTACGTAAGCAGATTATTGAAGGTAAGGACGTTAATCTTGTCCTCATTCTTATTGCCACCTCCGAATTAATTGATCAATGCATAGTCAGCTGTGGGGATGTATCAGTGACACTCAAATCTTCTGATCCACTTTTGCTTAAAAATTTTGGGGGAATTTATGTTGGCATTTTCGGCCTACAGAGATGTGTTATGTAGCGCCTTTCTTCACCACCGAGAGGAGTTGGATCATTATCTGGCATATATAATTGAGCTGGCTGTCCATTACAGTGGTACCATGCTTTAGTGCTATCACAAGAGTTTTTTTGCAAAAGCAGCTGCCGTCCTGAGAACAGACAACGTGGTTTTTAACTGGGTAAAACCAGACATAGATCTGTTTCACAGGACTTTTGGAGGATTGAGAGCCTACGCTTGCAGGGTTTGCACTTCATCAAGTCATTCTACTCACCTTTGTCCGAAAGCCGCCACCGCCAGAACTACCTTTTCTTCACGGTTTCCTAGGACCTCTTCCAGTTTCAGTAGGGCCACTTCTTCCGCTTGCCCTACCCACGCCTCTGTCCCTCCAGACATCTCTTCTTCTACTGACAGGCTCGGTCGCCTCATCAGATTCACAGGGGGCCGTCAAATTTGTAATAATTTCAATGACGCTACTTGCAATAACAATACCTGCCATTTCCTTCACATTTGTTCTTTTTGCGGTGATGCACATGCTAAATCCATTTACCCTTCAAAGCATGGCAAATGACATTCAACCCTGACCGTCTCGTCTGTGAACATCTCTGCCTTAACCGAAGCACTCTTCCTTCACCCTGATAAGCAATTTGTGTCATACCTCATCAGTGGCCTCCTTTACGGCTTCTCCACTGGGCTATCTAGTATTTCTTCTTCTTCACTTTCCTGCCTTAATCTCCGTTCAGCTATTTCAGACCCAGAAGCAGTCACCTCTCTTATCAGAGCCGAGCTGAAAAAAAAAGGTTTTATGGTCGGCCCTTTCCCAACCCTGCCATTCCCAGTATTTAGGATTAAGCCAACTGGCATTGCCACAAGAAAAATATCTGGAAAGAAATGCCTAATCATAGACCTCTCTGCTCCCAGAGACAACCCACCAGCAGTATCAATTCTCTAATTCCGCTGGATCAATTCTCTCTTCATTGTGTCACACTCACGCTATCAAGTTAAAAAAAATCGCTGGTCACAGAGCCTGGCTTTCGATATTACAGATGCCTTCAAAGTTATGCCGATCCACCCTTCCCTCCGCCATCTTTTTGGTATTTTATGGCAGGGCTCATTCTTCTTCTCCACTCAGCTCACTTTCAGATGCCATAGCAGCCCTAAAATTTTCAATTCTCTTTCTAAGCATTGTGCTGGATTCTGCTTAATTCTTTCCATGTCCCATTTCTGCTCCACCTACTCAACAACTTTCTCCTGATATCTCCAGCTTCTCATCCTCTGGCTCAAAATATTCTACATCTCAAATCCTTGTTTACTACCCTGGGCGTCCCCCTCTCCGCTGAGAAAACTGTCTGCCCCACTACCCGCCTCGAGTTTTTAGGCATTACTCTCGACACTGTTAAGTTCGAGGCCTGCCTTCCTCTATCAAAACTCACTCGGATTCGTCAGCTGATTTCTTCCTTCCAGAACTCAAGCTCCATTTCAAAGCATAACCTTCTCTCTCTTTTGGGCCATTTCAATTATGCAATTCGCATCATCCCTCAAGGTCGCACTTTCATCTCCCGTCTCAGCTCACTCTTTCTACCACTAAGAAGTCTCTCGATGCCTCCATCATCTTCCCAGACAAAGCAAGGAAAGACATTTATATATGGTCAATCCTCCTTAACCACTGTAATGGACTTTCTCTGTTTTACGATGATGCCATATCAGCTCTGGACATGCTCCTGTTTACAGATGCCTCACACACACGGTTTGGAGGATTCTTTGGATCACAATGGCCCCAGGAAATTTGTTTCCTGTCTCCTCAATTGAAATATTACCCCCTTTTGAAACTTTATCCTATTGTAGTCGCCTTCGTGCTCTGGAGCCACCTATGGCCCAGAAAATCAATCATATTCTCCAGTGATAACTCCTCTACAGTTCATATATTGAACAAAGGGCGCTCATCATCCCCCTCAATCATGCAGCTTCTCCGCCACCTGCTCTGGATCTCAGGGACCAATAACGTCATTATTCAAGCCCACCACATCCCCGGTTCCTTTAATAATGCCGCTGATGCTTTATCTCGCCTGCAGGTCCCAAGGTTTCACAGCCTAGTACCAGGAGCACAACCCAACATGCAGCAGGTGCCTCCGTTCAGCCAGCCAATATTCATATGAACTCCTCTCTCTCTGGTCTCCTCCAGTCTGCCCACTGTTTTATGGAAAGAGCTCTAGCCCAATCTACTCGCTCAGCTTTCTCTACTGCCTGGTCCTCCTTCTGCGCCCAGAATCAGATCTCTCACTTTACCTTTAATCTTCAACACTTGCTGGCCTTTATCACATATCTCTCATCTCGCAACCTTGCTCCTTCCTCCATCAGAAACTACCTATCATGCAATGCATTCAGTATCAGTTTCGCCTTCAGTCCATTCCTTCTCCCCCTCTCCATACCTGAGGTTCGCCTGACAATCCGAGGCATTGAGAAGAGCCTCTCTCCTTCCTCCACTTCTAGACAGACCATTTCTTTGGATATTCTTCTTCTCATCTCCACTCTTCACCGTAGTTGCTTCACTCCTTTCGATGACATAGTTATGGAAGCGCTATGCTTACAGTAGCTGCTTTTTTTGGATTCCTTCACTGCTCATAGTTCTCTGTGCCAACATCTGCAAGTTTTCCAGCCTTAGGATTGCGGTGCGCTGACCTCACCCAAATTCCTGGGGGACATTACATTATCTTTATCAGATCTTCCAAAACAGATCAGCTTCATAAGTGTCAGTACATTCAGTTCTCAAAAATTGACTCTTCTCTCTGTCCTAGTTCTGCGCTAACCAAATACCTCACCTCCAGGATTTCCTGTCTTCCTACAGATCCTCTTTTTATTGACCCCTCAAGAACAATCATTACTAGACATTAGTTTCTCAATCACCTCAACTCCCTCCTGACTCGGACTGGGCTATCCTCAAGTCTCTACTCCTCTCACTCTTTCCGGATCGTAGCAGCCACATCCGCAGCACGAGCAGGAGTCAATCAGCACCTGATAAAAAACATGTGGCGCTGGTCCTCTTCAGACATTGCAGCAGCTCAAAAGTCCTTTGTTAGTATGCCGGAAGTGGGGGTGCCCTCTCCACCAGGTCCACTAGAGGTTTCCCCCCAATAGGGGGCTTTTTCGTCTCCACAGCGCGGATGGCCTCCAATCCATACCCCGGCACACTAACCTATCCCTCTATTTTCTCTTCTTTACTGCTTTCTCTTATCTATGAGTGTGGCTCAGCGTTCTCTTCCCTATCTGCATGGTGCAGTTCTGCAAGGAGCCGGGGATCCTTCTTTTGGGGGGAAAGTGAGTTTCACTCCTCTGACTGACCGGATCGGCCTCCTGCCCAAGTCACTGCCGTCCCCGGTGGTTCCTTGCCGGCTAGAGGGCCCCCCCCCAGCCACAACTATCCTGTCACAGCTCGTGCACTGGCGTCACCAAGGCCACAACCTTGCTATCTCGTCTCCCTAGTTTCTTTTCAGGTCCAAGCACCTTTCTGCCCCTTCTGGTTGGCCGAGTCCCCACCTGCTGAGCCCGGCCCCGCCAAGGGGGGGGGTTGTTTCTCAATTTTCGTCTCTCCAACACGGACCCGAGACACTTTATCCTAACTCTCCATGCCACCCAGCTGTCAGCCACACTGCCTGAGGATGCTGCACTGAGTAGTGAAGGATCTATCCCTGTGTCTTTTATGTCTCTCATCAAGAGTGTCTTTTATGTTTGTCTTCTCAATCTCTTTGTTTGACCAGCAGCTAAGAGACGCTGCCTGGCTAACGACCTGGACTGAGAGCTTTGTCTTTATTTGTTCTGTCTCTCATTCTCTAGCCACTCAGCGCTGCGTATGCGGCCTGACCCAGTGATGTGAGAGTTTTACATCGTACGTCTTCTCCAGCTATTTTCTTCTCAAGCTGTCTTGCTTTATGTCTCTAATTCCTTGTTACACAAGTACCCCCGTTCCTCAAATTAAACCCCTTTTATACTACTCTACTCAAGCCCTTGTAAGCGACCAGTGAATTTATTGCGTGACAATAGTGCATTACTGTTCCGGGTTTTGTGCTGGCCCTTGGCGACAACTCCGAAACGTGTTAGCCATTTATTAATGTACAAGCAACAATTATAGACAAAACAAAACAAACACTCACGATACGTTGTCACGTTACTGCACAGGTCCTCCTGGATTATTTTCTCATAACCAAAGCAAAGGAACACATTGCGTCTCTCCATCCCCTTTTATGCCATCACATATGACCCTTGGTAAATGAGTGCAGCTGCCCCTCCAATCTGTGTCTGCTACATCGTTTTCCTTCCAGGTCAATAATTAATGCAGCAGAGTTCCGCCCCCATTCTAGCTGGCAAACTTCCCTTGAACCCTGGGAAAGAACTGTAGGGCCAACCCATCCAAGGTACTCTGTTCTCGCTACTTAGTGCCCTCACAGGTCGGGAGGGAGATTTACTACCAAGAATCACTGTATTTCTGTCACAGTCACATACATCACTTCCTGTCTCAACAACTTGATAAGAGGAACTTGTTAATCAAAATGCATGATCAAGAAAAACTAATGGAAGCTAAATTTGCTGTTTATGGAAATGACTAGAGTACAGAGAGACAGCTCTTACACCAGCCAAATGGAAATAAAAAATAATGGGAATATCTATTTTGTGTATAATTTCTAAACTTCATTTAAAATTATCTGGCGTGTGGGTGAAGTGTTTTACAGTAGATGTCAGCTGTCATATAATGTATACATGCAGAATTCATATAGGCTACAGTTGCAATTAACTCCTGATAAATTATGACAATTAACACACATTTGCTTTTAAATTCCCACGCAAACAAAGGAAATAGTCACAAGAAACACTGCTTGTTGAGATATTAACATTATTTAGTGAATCAATATAATTTCATAAATCACATTAGGACAATTATTTAATAAGGAAATAGGTATAACGACCACTTGAAAATACCAAAATCAATGCTACATATCGATTTCTTGATTAACACTGGAGTTATCATTTACAAACTTTTGAAAATCCTCATTCCTCCAAGTGACTGACACACACACACACACACACACACACAATGGCATTTATTTCAACAGTATTTGCTTACCAATAGAGAATGCCCAATTTGTGTTCACATTTACCGTGGTGTTGTTGAACATTTAATACTCCACTACTTGTGGAAGTAGAAAAGACGATTAATTTATGAGGCTGTATTTGTGAGGATAATCTTTCATTGGAAAGTGGTACAGAGGTCTACTACAGTACTGTGAAGTTGATACAGCAGAGTTGTCAGCAGACCAGATATAATACCTATCTACACTATAAATTTCATGAAACTCCAACCCACAAACTAGGATGAAGCTTCATTTATTGATTGGTAAGAGGGCATGTGGAACAGGCTCTGCTAACTTTTTGGGGGTGAGAGGGTGAAGAGAGTGTAGCTGAACCATGTGAGTATGAGGACACGAGAAAGCACTATGTCTTTGTAAAAACACTATCCTTAAATCTGATTTATTATATATATTCCCCTATGATGAACCAGTCGAGAGAAAAAAGGAACATTACAGACAAAAATCTGGAGAATTGCAGCAAAAACTGAAAAACAGCAGCGAAAAACCCTCATTAATAATCAGAGAAACTACTGACAGTTGTAGATTGTTAAACCCTTGTATATTTGCTTTGATCCCAAACTGTTACTATGAGTGGTTTCTTATGGACTCGTAATAGTGGCTCAGGAAAGTGTATGGTACTTGCACAGATGTCACAGGTGAGCTTGTATAAGGAAAGCAAAAACAAATCAGTGTAAACTGCCATAAGGTTACATTTTGTTTTTGTTTTTGTTTTAGTTAAAGCCCATTTCCTCTTTTGCCTCTCACCTACAGTAAGGTACGCCTCTGTGTCACTAACCAGAGTGTGTTTTTCAAAAAGTAATTTGACTATAATTCGGTGCTTTGGGACTTCAAAAAAAAAAAAGTTGTTCCCCCTTCTGCTCTATTCTTTTTAAACGGAGTGCCTTGCGTCTGACTGAGGAGATTCATGCGCAGCAGTGTCTCGCAGGGCTGGCCCTGCAGCAGCTGGCAAAGATTCCTCTGGGTCATCTGGGGGCCACTAGTTGGCAGTAGCGAGGCGTCCCTCATATGCTGTCTGCTCTGGTATACTTTCCCAAAAGTATTGGTTGGTCGTCGTTTTTGAATTTAAAGGGAAATGTTAGGTTACTTACCGTTAGGTTAACCACCAAAACTTGGTCACATAACTCGTATGAAGTGAGCTCTACGGAGCAACTACTTATTCCCTCGGCAGACGGGACCAAGGACATCATATATACTTATACATATACACATACAAATTAGTTTAAAAATGCTGTAGTGAAAAAATGCATGCAAGTGGTCTGTGAGAAAAATCCAAACACCAAGGTAGTCCCTACATTGAAAAAGGTTGGGAACCACTGATTTAGAACAACACGTTTGTTCAGAGCTAACATGGGTTCTTCATTCAAATATCATTAAAACATGTTAATTATACAACAGGTTGGTGGTAAAAGGAGTGACGTTGCTGCTTCATGTGAAATGCAGCCTGACTTGAGTGTGGCTGGGGCCGAGACACTCAGACAATAACCAGCCAAGCTACGTATTAATCTTGTCTAACACCCGCTTTGTCAGAGCGGACAGACTATCCTTAGTGGAAAAATGTTCCAATAAGTGGGGACACAAAAGACAATTAAAACAGTACTGTAATACTGAAGTTATTAACCTTTTTCGAGGTTCTGCCTGAAAGATAAACTTGAAAGTTGATTGATATGTTTTCCATCCAACTCCTTTACTTTCCATCACATTAAGTACCCTTCAATGAACAGGTTTCACAATGTTTCAAGGAAGAACCCAAGTCATCTCAAAACAAATACCTTACAGCAAAAAGTGAGTCATTTCTTACAGTATTTTGTACTTTTCTCAAAAGCCCAACAAGTCTCCTGTTGCTGAGGATAAACATCACATGGGAATAAAACATATTTTTAATTGGGTTATACTAAATATAAAGGTTGAAATGACAGGAATTAAATTAATTTAATGTTACAGTACATAACTAGTTGCAGCAAGGAATAGGTACATTATTATATTGAGTAATTCCTTGCTTGTTTTATATTGATAAATTATTGCAAAACACCTGAATGTCTTATTTTTAGCTAAAATACAGCTACAGATGCCCTTCTCGTTTTGTTTGCTAAATGCAATACATTTGTGCACAGGGCTGTTTGACAAAAAAAAAAAAAAAACTCCACAGTGGTATGTTATTTTTACACAGACTATGCCTGACTGACTGAAAATTAAAAGTTAAAATACCTTTAAATACAACATAGATGCTCTGTAATGTAACCAATGCTGTTTCCAATAAATGCACAGGATAGGACAAGACAGACTGAAAAATAAACAGCATCAGGCCACAATGATTTTAACATGTCAGACAGTAGTATGTTTAACTTTGGATTCTACAAACTAATAATGATCATTAATTGGTTACAAATAGATAAATAGATCATTTGGGTTCCATCATCAGATAATTATAAAAGCATACTACAAGTCTTCTTGTGGTGAGTATTCCTACAGAGACATTTTGTAAAATCGTCAATGCTACACAATCAGAATACGTCTGATCCAATAAAACATGAATCTTTATTAATCTAGAGAAAAAACATATTGCACATTTCTGGTAGCCATCAGTATTATTACAATTTGAAGTGTGTAATATGTGTATGTGAGGGGAAAATGACATTTGAAAATATTTTGAAACCACTGGTTTTAGCTCCCTTAGAACAGCTTCGGTCAGTCTATTGGTGGACTTGCCAAGTGAAGTCATAGGCAATGATGACTGGATATGTGTAGCTGCTGGCTTTCTGGGTGCAAATCGAAGGGAATTTAGCAGTTTTGCCTTTCACACATTCTGTATCAAGATTATGAAGGAAATCACTTCAATTAACAGTTAGATCTTTCAAAACTGCTTGTTAGATTACATTAACCCTTTAACAACTAAGCAGTTTCCCTGGTAATTCTGCCAGTCATATACATAATATATTGCCTGGTTTCAAATATGACTGTTTATTTTTGTCACATTGATTATATGATCAGGGGATTCTAATGTTTGTGATCAAGAGATGGTAATGTTTGACAGAATTAGATTTAGTTTTTTTCACCAACATTATCTGTGTAATTGTCAGAAACTGATCATTTCTCTTTTAACAATCTAAACAGTGTCTGATCTACAACAAATAGTGCTAACTGATAACTTGCAGATATATAAATCTTGCCCAGTCTATACAGTATGCAAATGTTAACTACTAAGCTGTTTACTTATGCAGTCTGCATGGCTTTAGTCACAGGGAAAACAGAGGTAGCATGCTATGATTGTAATGTTATTATTCCTAAATCTACTTGGCCCTGTGCTTTATTTATTATGACATGGCTAAGGTTGTATTTTTTTCACGTTTATCACGGATTTCACGATTTCTATGAAATGCACACAGTGCCGTGTAGTATGTAATTTCCCAATTCTGAATAGTTTAAATATACATATTTTTTCATCTGCAATCATCTACCACTGATGCACTACCTGTTACTTTTAGGAACTTGGCAGCCAGTTAAGTTTGCTTCCAGCAATGATTGACTAGGTTGCACAGAACAGCACAATTTGTTTAAAAATTCTTCAATGATAAAAAAAAAAAAAAAAAAACAGTGAAAATAGAATGTCTTTAAAAGGTGGACGTAAAAAATGAAATAGTCAGCAATTTAGCATTTACTGATGATCAGGTAAGTATTTAAATATTTAGGAACTTTTGTTGTATAATAACTAGGCTTGTTACTATTCAATTTTTATTTTTTTTGTGAAATTGACAATTAATATCGACCTTATTTTAATAATAATTTACCAGGTTTTTTTTTTAATCTTTATTTTTCACTTCAAGCAGAGAATGGGTGAAATCGACCTTTATACCTAAAAAACAAACAGACTTTTTATGTCATTCAGAAACAGCTCATGAAGCAAAGCCCCTTTATAAAATGGGTATTTTAAATACTCTATCCTGATTGGTCAAAACAGGTCCCATGGGGGTATTGATATTACAGCATATCACCATGGGTTGGTTAAAAGATGTTTTGTTGCCATTGCTCCCGCTGCCCGTTCTTCGGTCTGCCTGCCTGCTACTACTGGACCCACCCCCTTCGCAGCTGTGTGATCTGATGCTGAACATTTATAAATTAATCTCGACAGTTCCTGCCATACCTTTTAAATGTGTCCAGGTACGATGGTGTCATGTTTTCTGCTGTGCCCTGCATTGTTTCAAAATGTTTCTTAACACTGGTCCAGTAGTTCTCCACGTTACCAAGCTATAAATTACAGTCAGTTTGATAAGTAACCAGGTATTCCACGCAAATACGTCTTTCTCGCATCTGTCAAGCTGTAGCACAAATCTATTATGTATACCTCCTGTTACTACCCCAGATAACAAAGGGTTATTAAAAAAAAAAAAAAAACGCACTCTCACCTGATACAATTGCAGGTCTTGTGAGGAAAGGTCTGCGTGATTAAAAGGCAGTCTTGTTTGTGCTTGCGTGATTTAAAGGTAGACTCATTTGTGCTGTGTCATGATGAAAATGGGCAGTAATATTTTAATTTAAAATGTAATGAATAAACCAAGAATTACAAGAAGTGTAATGAATCAAAACTGCACTTTCAATGGCAATATTCAACATCTGAACTTATTTTTTAGTTAATGCATTTTTGGTTTTATTTTTTATGTTTTAAGGGACTATTTTTTCTAAGTTCAGGCAGAAGTGGAAGGATATTTAATAAAAACGTTTTTTGTTAATTAAAACTTTTTTTTCACGTTTTTTGGTTGTTTTTTTTTTTTTGTAATGTTGGTTGATCCATTTTATAAGCGCAATAAGGCACTTCAGGATGTGGGATATACTCTAATATCCACACGTCCCGGGTGCGTTATAAGTGTGTTATATTGCTTACTTATTATATTCAACATGCAACAAAACCATGGCTACCAACATTGTAACTGAAGTATCGTTTGGTCACTGCAGAGGTGTACCTTATAAAGATAAAGATCCTAGACAAATTAAAAAATTGTCTCAAATAAACCACAAACAATTCAGCATATAAAAGTGCATTACACAGACTTTTATAGCATAAATGTACAAGTAAAAATAATATGCACAGAACAAAACATTAGTTGAACAGAAGTAACCTGCACTTATTCTTCAGCACAGCTGGAGTCACAGACGAGGCAGACGAGCCCAATTCATCCTGCCACTGAGATATCTGTCAGGGGATTGTGCACAATATCTCATTAATGTTTTACTTTTGCGACCCATTTTCAAATCAAACTAGTAACTGTCACCGTCATTGCACTGTCAACTGTCATTGCTCACCTAGCAAAACTCTACCTACACCTTCACCTGCTAATTTCAAAAGTAGGCGCTTTGATGATAGTCAGTCATTTAAACAAAAGAGAGCATTGTGGCACTGCTTCAGCCAACGATATCTGTCAGAACTGGGTGAAATGACAGTGACAGTGCAAATAACAGATCAGTGAGATGATTGACAGCGACCCCTAGCCATTCAAAGTGGAATGGAGATGGGATAGACAGTAAGTATAAAAACTAAACCAATTATAGATGATTTCTAAATTGTTATTTTTGGTACAAAAAAAAAAAAAAAAAAAAACAGCAAGTGGTTTTACCAACGTTTATCCTATATAAATTTATTTCAGCCAAACTCCCATTTTTTGGGAATTCAAAGTTTTACGATCTTTACCGATCAATATCGCAAAGTAGCAAGCCTAATAACAACTCAATGAAAATGATCAATTTTGAATGTGACAACCCTATTTTTTTTCTCTTTTAGTAAATATTATGTCTAATCAGGAAATATAGTGAAATATCTCATTTTAGACAGAGAAGTGAAATAAGCAATTTTTTTCTGTGAAAAAATACAGCCTACAAGAAACTTCTAAGTGGGTGTACTGTTATGGTAATTAAGAAGATATTGTGCAAGTATTTCAGGTGCCAATCATAAAAAGAACCATGCTATAAATTAAGCATTGCATTAAAAAGGGTGTTTAAAACAACAATCTATTCTGCCAGGTAGCAAGAGCTGTGATTGTGGTTTGTGAATTATTTGGTTTTTTCACCCTCAGAAGGTGGAAAGGGATGCAAATGCACCCCAAAAAGTACCATATGCACTTTGAAGAAGGATGCTCGTTTCTCGAGTCGGACAAGGACATTCTTGGTATCAAAATAAAGAAAAGCGGTTCAAGTTTAATCACATGTGTGTTGTGAGATATGTTCATTTTAAACATACTGGGTTGCATTTGCACCACTTGCCACTGACAAAGGGTAATGCGAGTTTCATGCAGGTAATCCTCGTCAGCAATGTGATCATCAGTATGACTAGCTTCCCTGTAATTATGAATAGAAACTTGGTCATATTTTTACAGCTATAAGTTAAAACTAAATATGTCTGGTAAAAGACATATGATTCTTAATTCCAAATCAATTACATTTTTTTTTAAAAGAGATTATAACTACTCTAATTATAGTAAGAGAAGTGCCTTTGTATTCAAATACTTTCCAACAGCAGGATTCAAGGCTATGATATTAAAGACCATAAGCTATGGTTTTACTGACAAATCCACATGGAAAGTGTTGCTTGGTGCTGACTCTTGAGTGCTTTTATCAGTCTGGATGTGTGTATATCTTGACTATTGTATTTGTCATTTATATTGTTAAAGAATGTAAAAAACAGATCAACCTGTTTTGAAAAAGAATGTTCTTTTGGCAGTCTTGGAGAAGCACTTTAACAGGTTGGCTTTGTTTTTATTTCATTGGCTCTGCATTATTTTCTTCGGAATTTGTGTGATTATCATTAATTAACACAAGACTTTCAACAGGATTACAGGAGATAAAGAAGTGTATTTCTGTCTCAGTAAGATACTGATTCTTTAATTTGGCCATTGAATATGATACATTTTGATCCATGGGACTATTTCAATTGTACCACACTTGGAACACGTATTTCCAAAATCTAACAAAATATACAGACACAGGGAAAAGCAACAGAAATGAACCCTACACATACAAATGGTATGAATGTGGACCAAGTCAGGGGACCAGGTCCTTTACTCTGTCCTGTTTCCATTGCTGGGGTCAAATAAGGACAAAGGAGTGAATGCATTGTTTGTTGGGAGAATTTTATTCAAAGATGCGGAATATGCCAATCTGACTCATAAACCAAGACAAAGAAACTTTGTAATATGACAGTCCTGGGCTTGTATTCAAAAGGAAGATGGTTGTGTGATTTTGATAAGGTTGAATACAAATATAATTGTATTTCATTTCCCTGTAACTCACAGGCTGCTGCATGAATTATTTAAGAACTGACAAGGTTGTGTTCCCCTGCACCCTGGCAGCAGTTTATCATCCTCTAGCTTAATTGTTTTAAGTGGCAGCACATGTTTAGAAGTCTTAAGTAATTGATTATATTAACTACAAAAGCTAACTTTATGTTTTCCATTAACCTTTTGGATTACTAGTAAAAATAAATGTTCCATCTAAATTAGTCACAAATACAAATAAAAAAATCTAACTGCTAATGGTTTTAATAATGTTTATGGCTGTGAAAGTATTTTCTCAGCAGCTGTTTTTATTCTTTGTAAAATGGTTTTACCCTTTGGACTGAAAAAAGTCTTTAAACTAACAGATGTGACTATAAAGAAGGGTTCTGAACACTCACACACTACGTGGGGAGATGCAGAGAACTTGTCTGCCTCTCACGCTAAGACGCTTAATCTAATACAGTCACTGAAACCTGCAGGACGGTATCTTTAGAAGATTGTCAACATATGATTACTGTAAGATGACATCCTTGATAAAATGGCCTTCCACAAGAAATTATACAGACAGGTAAGACTTTCTTGTATGGTTGTGGCATGTGTCCTTAAACAAACATAAGGCATACCTAGAAAAGTGAGCTAGTCTGCAGGTGCTGAATTCAAGCCTTTGACTCTTTTATTCTACAGACTTGAATGTGATTTTAAGTTCCATTTATTTACATTAACATCAGATTGAGATCAAACTGGTTTCAGTAAGGACTCTGTCAGCCCCAGTTAGGATCATGAGCTGGCCGAATCACAATCTATTCAATATGCACGGAAGGAGGAAGTTGATTAATGAGCATCCAGTGCAAACACTGCTGAAAAAAAAAAAAAACATGTAGGGAGAACAAAAGGCTGTAAAAGAATTATATTATCTGGGAATAGTGTACATAGGTAAATTCATTTATAAATTGTCATCATACAAAAATGTGATTGTGACAGGATGGCTGGATGGGTGACCATTTATTAAATAGGAATACCAAACAAAAAACACACAAAACAAAACAGCATGGTGGCCAAAATAAACAAACACAAAACACTGTGCTCAGTGCAGTGAAGTCCGGGGGTGAAGAGTAGCTCGTAAAATGGACTCGAGTACAGGTGCAGAGGTGCAGGTGCAGTTGATGTGCTATTTCTGGGTTTGGGTACTGGCTTGATAGTGTAGATATGTAGTTCTGGGGATGCAGGTAACGATCTGTAGTGCACTGACATGGTAGACTGCAGGAGGGACGTGCGGGGCTGCTATACAGGTGCTTGTAGTGCTGATGATTCCTGGTGTAATGCTGGCTCAAGAGCGTCAGTTCCTGGGAGGGCAACAGCAGTCTGGATAGACACAACAGGCACACAGACAAACAAACAAAACACTTAACTACCTACAGTTCACAGTACAAAAGAAAAGACCACCCCCTTTCCAGCGCATAGCTGCTGTTTACATTGGCGCGGCTGTCCTCAAATTGGCAAACAATTTGAAGACAGCCACATTCCACATGAGTATTTCTGGCACGGAAGGTTTTTAACTCCTTCCCTGCCAAACAAAACAACAATAATAATTAAACAAGGTTTTTCACAAAATACATTTAAATAATAATAATAATAATAATAATAATAATAATAATAATAATAATAATAATAATAATAATAATAATACACATAAATGGGGCGGGGCGTACCCCATCACAGCGATACATACAGACTATTGTGTAACATCCCGTAGCAGATTTACCACACGTGACAGTACCACATCAGTTTTATATCGGAACAAGATGGGTATTTGTAACAGGAAATACTGTCACGTGTATGGGTCATCACTGAACAATACTGAGGCAGAATACAGAGCATTGGGTGTTGACAGATGTCCAGATTTAATCAACACAAGTGCTGACACTAGGGTACCAGCAATAGTAGCCCTAGTGTCAAATTTAATAAAGAAATCAAAGCAAAACAAAACAAATCTAAAAAATAAAAGTTTGCCACACAAATGCTGAGCGCTAGTCCCACAAAAGGGACGTCCCGCTCCAGGAACCTACTATTCTACACAAACCCTATCCACTGTTTAGGCTCAACCTCCCCTAAACTGACCTACTTCTGGAATCCGGGAGTCCTGGCCTTCTCACGACAAATCCTGCCTGTTCACATTGCCTCGGTTGGTCAATGCCTTCATAAGCACTGTTTTGCAGTTGAAGGGGTTCGTAGTAGTTAATCCTGCGAAGCGGACGCTCTCCTGAGTTGTGGTCGTGTGCAGGGGAAGATGCTCCCGGGGTTAGTGCTGGCTCCGTAACTTCGGTATTCTGGGTTGATACAAGTCGCAACACAACATGAAACAAAACACTGTCTTTATGGCTGACCATTCAGTAGTCTCGAGCTGTGGTGCAGACGCTTTTTGAAGGTGCAGCCTACCTGGGCATGCCCTCCAGCCAATCAGGACCTCCCGATTAGCTCAGCGCTGGGCGAGCCTACCTGCTTAATCACTTCCTTAACAACTTGCCTCCTGTTGCATGTCCCAGCTGCTTCATAAAGGCACACATGCACCCAAGAGACATGGTCTCCCTGTCATAGTATTACACCGTGTTTTCATGGTTCAGACATGCATGTGTTTGTTGTATCATACAAAAATTCTATATGAATTATAACCCATTTAATGCTACATTTGCATTAATAATAATATGATAATATTATTTTTGTAATTTTTTTACGAGTTTTTCTTGGATTTAAGACTCTAAAGGAATCATTTGTTTTATGAAAAATAGTGTTCCAAATAATCCTTTTTATTACAAAATGCATTTGTTATTCACATATTTAAAGCTATTTAGCAAACTTGACTTCCCTAGCATGTGTTTTGAATGTTAAAATGTACTGAATGAATAGATAAAAAAATGACTTTGTTTTAAAGGGGATAATATTGTAAAAAAACACCAATTCACATTCCATTTTGAGCCCCAGGACCATTTTCTCACCATACTTGAGTCGTGTTGAGTGTGCACTGAAGCAAGAATTGCAACCTGTTTTTTTTTTTTCACACTTACTGTCTTTGAGTATGACTGCCTATTTGACTAATACTGTTTTCACACTTGAGAAAAATGAATCCAAGAGTTGAATCTGGTAGTAAAATCTGGCAGTAGTTAATGTGGCTTTGCTCCCTGTTTGTTCACACTAGAAGCTAATCCCAGATTTGATGCATTTTAGTTTTTGAGACACGAAAGCTGGAGTTGACCGCTGTCCAAGTTCTTTGATCTGTACATGTGTAAAGCACATCTTTATGTGTATGACACCTGCACAATAAAAAAGGAAGTTGCGTTATTATTTTTATGTGGTTTAGTTTGTTTACACACACTAATATGGGGTAGTAATCAATACTGACTCAAAGCTACCCCAGGAGGTGGATTCCAGTCATCAGTCACATAAGCGTGAAGAAAACAGCTTGTGAGTCTTGCTTCAAGGCCCTCTAAGGTGCCTGTGTGAAAACGGTATAAGGTTTCAGGCCATACCAAGCATTTACTGGGAATAGGCTGTTTTATTACAAATTTTACGGTACTGCTGAGTAAGTAGCTCTAGATTTTGGTTACTTTCTGCCTCTCTTCCTTCCCAGCTTAACCACTATTGGCAGTCTTTTGGGATGACAGAGGCATGCCAGACCAAAACAGCATCCATAAACTTGCCAGGAACACATATGTTCCTTTCATCTTTTGAAGGAGTGGGGAATAAACTCAGGAAAACGCAAGTGTTTTTCTGGATGATTTGATTTTATGTCCTAAACATTTCCCCTCAATATCACCAGGCAAATTAAGTTACTTTTTCTGACATATTTTTTTCCATTACCACAGATTTAGAAGCTAAAAGAAGCTAATGTGCTGTTCCACTTCAGCTAAAGACGTTATCAAGTACTTGAACTGTGTTGGAAAAACGTCAGTAGAAATCTTTTTGGAGCAGTCAAACTAGCTCTGGGGACCAAAACTGTTTCCATGTCCTACTGCCCTGGACACTAACTGATCTAGCCAGATGAGAGAAGAACGAACAATGTAACCTTTTAGCTATTTTGTTAAAAAATGATTTGCAGGTGTGAAGAGATTGTGGTTTGGGTCCAGTCACACATGGCACAAGCATGCCAGAGAACCATTGCTTATAAGTATTTATTGATTTCTTTTTTTTGACCTGGGGAGAATCCATTGAGACCATTGCAAGGCTGCAGCAGCCATACTGTAGCACACACACACACAGTCCTGAAGGAAAAAACAGCAACCTTGCATCAGTCTATCATGGAAAAAAAAAAATCCCCGAAAGCTGCCAGTCACCCAAGCAAACAAAATCCAGAGAAGACCAGGAACGTTTCTTTCGCCACAACATGGTCCGTGAACAAGGAGAAACCAAAAAAAAAAAAAAGGAAATACTCCCTCCAATTCATTGAGTGAACAAAAAGCTTCCCGTCTAAATTGGGGAACCTGTTGCAATGTGTAAGTGTATGACAGAAATAATAAATAAATAAATAAATAAAACTTCATACTGCTTTGTTACACAAACAGTGGTATACGTTTCTGGATATCATTAAAAAAAAAAAAAAAAAAAGCAAACAAAAAATATATATATTCCATTGCTCCTTTGTCAGTTCGAGTGCGCTCAGGCACTAACACAGCATGCTGCTCACGATCAGAGGTCACAAACATCACACCTCCAGATACTCCATGTCAATCCATATTTATCTACAGCGCCAACAATTACCGTAGAGATACTACTACATCATTCTATTTGTACTGTGCTCTTTTATTTATATACATATATAGTAGGAATGGGAATTTTAAACGTTTAACCGTATAAACTCTAAAGAAGTGGTTACACGTTTAATAATATGCTAAACGTATAACTGGTCACATGACAAATGTCACCAAATGCATATTTTTGTTATTCATTAATTTTTGTAATTTATCATTAGTAGTCTGTTGCGTATGAGATATTATAAAAAGGAAGGGGTTTGGCAATTGCCTCCAAGTAGCTTTTCTAATTGGTGCAACAGAAAGATTGACACTTGGGCGGGTTTTATTCTTGGTCGATCTGGTGCTTCATTGGTGCATTGTGTGTGTTTATGCCTGTAGTAGGCGTGGTATGGTATCAGTGGCGGGGTAATAACGTTAATGACCAAGTTTTCTTGGTCATTAACCAAGAGTCTGTTCTATATTTAAAATGGCATCTCTAAACAAAGTTTGCCAAGTGTTTGTTCTGAGTTTGTTCTATATTTAAAATAGCCACTCTTAACAAAGGAAGTCACATTTGTAAGTATGTGAGGAAAGAGAAAACTTTGGTATGTAAATAATTATGCCAAACAAAATTGCCGTACCACAAAAACAAAAGTTCAATGCTTCAAAAACATTCAGAATTATTGTGGATGGAGCTACTGATGGCAATAAAAAAGCAAACACCCATTACAACATTTCCTATAGATTTGGCCGAACAGGGCAAGATCACATTATCCCCTAAGAGCTCAGTGCATGTGAAACCCATAAAACAATAACAAAAACTTAAAGAAAATCGTGCTGTTCTTACAAAATTTTCAAAGAGAGAAAAAGTTGCAATTACCACAGACTCATGGACCCCATTCCCCAATCTTCCCTTAGGTGGAAGGCTTTTATCACTTGATATTGTTCTGTAAGCTTTTGGACTGAATGGCCGTTTATGTTTAGTACAATTTTTATTTATACTGTATGTTGGAACTACTGCATTAAAGTAAAGGACCCCTGAGACACACTTCAAACAGTTTAATATAAAGTTGAGTGGATACGTGAATTTGAATACTTTACATTATTTACTTGGAAAAGCACTCGAGCAACAGTAGATCTCAAAAATCCCAACTTTTTTTCAATTGTAAGCACAACTTGCTTTCGCTTTCCTGTACAGTGGGTGATGTTTGTGTCTTTTTTAACTTACCGAAAAAAAACAACAGAACAGTTTTTTTGTTGTTAAATGAACCTTTAAGAAACACACTATACTAAAAACATTATACTATCCAAAAAATGTATTCGATAATATGTATGTATATAATTATATTTCCACTAGCAACTTCACTAGAAACTTTAATTACAACCATAAATATAAACATTGCAATATATCAGTTTTTTTTGTTTTTTTTTTTTTTTTTACTTTGTAGGTAAGGCTTTGTGATGCAAAAATGTTATTTGCTTATTTATGGTTTATTTACGTAAAAAATACTAACCAGTATCATAATGTGATATAAAGAGTGTGTGTGTGTGTGTGTGTGTGTGTGTGTGTGTGTGTATGTGTGTGTATGTGGATATGGTTTAAACTTTTAAACATTGACATTGCAAAGTGTTTAACCCTTTCCAGTCGAATGTCGGACCCTGTTTATATCATCAAAAAGCCGTAAAGCACAGGTCTCTAGTCGTTTTTCGGAAAAAGCAGAGAAAACCTTTCAATGGCGAAGTGAGACCGAATGAAGCCAAAACAACAACAAAAAAACCACTTTAAAACCTACATTGTAATGATTCGTTGGGTACCATTCCGCATTTTAGGACAACAGTGCCAAATGTTCTTGAAGGATCACACACATAACTAGAGAAAAAAGAAATAACTTCATTAATTAAATATCTTTTTATTACTTGTCACAGGTGCTTATAGTTTATCTGAACAATGCCGTATATGGAGCAATATTACTGAACTGTCTGTGTCTCGGTTTGTTGTTGTTGAAAGATATTGTCTGAGCTCCAGTCAAGCTGACAATCTGTGATTGACTAACTTGGCAGTTGCAGGTACAGGATTGGCTGCTTTCATCAATGTAAAGTATAATAATAAAATAAATGTGTAGTATAATGTAAGTAGTATTTAAAAAAAAATAACCTGTCCTCAGATCACGTCATCTGCTACTGCTAGTACTGTGGTTAATAGAAGATAGGAGTTCATAATGGAGGATCAGCCACTCTGAGGACAAAAACCTCTCTGGGCTCCTCTCAGGAGCCAGAATTTCTGTTAATATAGGAATGTTGACTGTAGGGTTCAGGTTAACATGTAATTTTTAAAAATAACATTTTAGAAAATAATTGTATTTAGTTTCATATATTTGTTTTATATTAGTTTTTTTTTTTTTTTTTTTTTTTAACTTTTTTTACTGCCTCCCTTGCCTCCTCTGATGAGCCTCCACTGGGTTACACACTACACTGGATGTGCAGAGGAGCAATTACTTGTATTCGTACTCCGACTTTGTAATAAAAAAGTGTGTTCTAGAAAGTTCTAGAAATGCGTTCGAGTTCATCTTTGCCCTTGCCCTATAATAACCCTGTATCTTATATAACTTGTTTTTGTCACGTTTATATAACTTGTTTTTGTTAGAATGTTCTAGGGAAAGGAATGGTTTATTCAGAGGGCCGAGCCTCGAGGGAGTGATCTGGCCAATTACTCTCTCGCATGCAAAAGCCTAACTTGGTAAGTTATAAAGGACAGGGTTCTCCCCTGCTCTGATTAGAGTCAGCCGTGAGGATTAGCGCGCAGTCCTGCTCGGTAATTTCTTGGAGACAGCTGCTTTCTCTTACCAGGGTCGAAGGGCTCTCCCGATCCACTTGGAAGGGTAAGAATTAGTTCAGTTGCGTCTCATGGATTGTATTGATCTGTGATTAATATAATCTTTGTATGTAACCTTGTTGGGTTGTGTCCCGTTAGGGATATCGTTATTCGCAGTATAGCATCTGTGTATGTAACTGCGTGTGTGTGTGTGTGTGTGTGTGTGTGTGTGAAATAATAAAGGACCTATTAAAATTACTCTGTGAAGTAATTGTCTTATTTACTTCCACATCAACTTCCTTTTAAATTTAAAGTAATTAAATTTCACACAACAGACTTTTACTCAGAGCCGACATATTCGTATGGGTACTCATACTAGAACTCATATTTGGAAGTTGGTGGTGTTGAATTACCATATTCGTTACAGATGGTTGTTAAGACTTATTACTCGACACACCCCAAGTCCTGTATATGCCCGCGGAATATTACATCAGGTATTCCTATGATGTATCCCAAGTATTTATTTTGTATTGTTTTTGTTTTGTAGAGCAGAAAAATGACAAATAACTTGTGGGTTATGTGATTCAGCCAGTCTGCTGTCACATAGCCTAACGCTAAGCAGAACACATGAAGTGGCTGTTTATGTGCTTTTGTAGTTCCACTGGGAAAATGTCTATATTCATCTATAATTATAAAACACACAATCTCAAGATATTTGCAAGTGCTAAAAAAACTAGTAAAATTCTTTCCGTGTGGACTCGAAGTCTGTCAACATTACTAAAGCAGGTCTCTACAGAAACACTGCCTCTTCTGTACACATTGTTTACAGACTTTATCACTGAATTGAAGTTCCTAGTCTACTTAAAATGGAATCAAATTATTATTCATATAGCTAATGTGATAGAATACAAGATTCCAGAAAGACCACCTCTAATCATATTAGAACTTACAACTAACCCAAAAGAAGAAGTAATACTTTCAGCCAGGATATTAGCAAAGAAAAAAAATTGTGTCACTGGAAAGAATTTTAATTACTATATATCAATATTATTATTGTGTTGTTATATGTTGTGTTATTTTACTAGTTAGTTAGTTGTGTATTTTAACCGTTTGGTGCCGAGCCATTTTAATTCTGATGCTTAAGCACCAATGACGCGCTCTCTCTCTTCCAAGATGTCTCGTGGCAAAGATTAAGCCGTGGGAGAAACAAATAATGTTTCTGAGCCTTGTCATTGAATAAGGCTAGATATTTGGAATAAAAAACTGTACCCCTATGTGTAAATTTTGACGATACATATCAGCAAAGTGATGCACAGCAAACTCATCTACCAGCACATATTTTGAAGTTTTTATTCACACAACTCAGGGCTTTCCAGAACTGTCAGTGGCCGCAACAGAACAGATGCCTGATCTATGGCTCTTTTTGAAGTTAATTGTCTCTGAAATTATAATTTAATACACATTTAGATTTAATATCTAAAATAAGTTTTTTTTTTTTTCCTCAGACACTTGAAAAGGATGAGAAGAGGCTTGAGCTGTTGACAGTACGCACACATCTTTATTCATTTGTTTTATATTTATTGGTTTGCTTGGTAAAAGTGGTTGTTACATTCATTGCATTTTTACGTTTATTGCTTTATGACCATATTGTTCATTTTTCTATAGCATTTATTTATTTATTTATTTTTCTGCTGCTGTTGACTTGTTGATTTCAATAAGTTTTTTATATAAATATTATTTTCTCCATGATACCAAATAATTGAAAATCCAGCAATATACAGTACAGATATTTATGTAAAAAAATTTAATTAAAATTTAGTGCCCTCATTTATTTATTTATTTATTTTTGCATCTTTTGACTTGCTATAAGTGGTTGAATTCTATAACTCTTGTATATAAATATTATTTTCTCCATTATATCAAATTATTAATTTTAAATAAAACTATTTTTATAAATACAACTTAATTTTCCCTTGTTTTTTTCATACATTACCATGATAAAAGGCCATGTACTTTGTGATATTTTGCTTAGTTTGGATTACTTTTATAAAATAGCTGACAGTTCTGAAAATAGGACAGTTTTGGGGAATTTTGGCATATCATTGGAACCAGCTACTAAAGGCCTTTCTATAGATATATTGTGTTTTAATTTGTGATGTAAGGTTGCCAAACTATAAGCGCTAAACACTAAGTGGTCATATTCAAGTCCAGATATAATCATTCTACCTAGGCGTCAGAGGGTTAAATGTTTATAATTCTTAATTTCTTCATATGTCTGCTGTGTATTTTCATCTGCCATTTCTCTCCTAAATTTCTCACCAGGGTGATACTTACTGGTTCCTCGTTGGAGATCGAGGTACAGGGGTCCATTCCAGGATGATACTTAGATGTCCACCGTTGGGGGTTGAAGTCCAGTGGTCCAGTCCAGGGTGCAACAGTTGGGTTCCAGAACTGGAGGAAGGAGATGCGTGAGAGTCAGAGATAAGCTAATGGGAAGTAACCAACTGGAATGAAGGAGTGCATGAGAAAGCTTTACTTACCATTGTACATGTTTCTGACGGCCTCCTTCTTTGCCCCCCCTTACCCTTCTCAGGTTTCCCGGGATCTCCATCTTTGTCTTCTTCAGTGGGTCGGTGTATCATGCAGAGAGGTCCATTGGTGGTTCGATACGTGGGATAGTGGATGTCAGGACGAGTGGGCAGCTGAGTGGTTTGGAAACCAACTTTAATCAGACTTCCAACACTTTTACTGGACTCTGTGTGGCAGCTAAACACAAACATTATTTTTATATATTTTTATATATAGATTTTTTCAGTTTGTACTTTTTTTGGGTTCTCCCTAATTTTTAATTGTTTCTATTTGTTGCGAGTTTGTGTGTGGTTTTTAAAGAGCATTTCTTTACCTTGAGAAAATGTATTTTAACCTACCTGGGTTTCCCTTCGTGTGTGTGTTGGACCCCCAGGGATCAAACTAACCTGTTCCGAGAAGGTTATTACTACTTGGTCGTAATAACCTTTCAGACTAAAGGTGCTGGTACTATTCAAATGATTTATTTATGTGTGGTTACCCCTGGTCACCCCACCCGTGACAACTCCTCCCCTCAAACCTCCCCACCAATACACAATCAATTGACTAAATGGGATCTTTGTACCTGACCCTATGGCTTCGCTTCACCTTGCCTGCCTAAACGCTACAGTTCCCAGCAGCCTTTACTTCCAGTGGTTCTTCACTTCCTATGGTCCCTTTCTCACAGCTCTGTGTCAAAAGAATAAGGTGAGTTCTACTGAAATTATATATATTTATAAACATGCTCAAAAGTAAATAAAGATATAAAGAGTGCAAAACACGTACACACACACACACACACACACACACACACACACATATTTATAATGTGACAAAAAAAATAATAGTGTTTAACTGGGGCTTTACAATGAGGCCAATGTCACCGTGTGACACACACACACCATATACATTATAGCACAGTTTGGCATTTTGAGCTGGGTGTACTTGTGCTATGACAAATTACACAATAGTAGTATTTTTTATAAATTCATTTATTCTGTTTGCTACAGAAAACTTGGTCTTCAGATCTGTGGAATTTTTGGCACAAATACCTGGTGTGTTCTTAGTTTGTTGTGTTTGCC
Source organism: Polyodon spathula (assembly GCF_017654505.1). NCBI lineage: Eukaryota > Metazoa > Chordata > Actinopteri > Acipenseriformes > Polyodontidae > Polyodon > Polyodon spathula. The sequence continues at coordinate 96,190,730 of NC_054535.1, read as the reverse complement.
TACATACAGTGGCTTGCGAAAGTATTGACCCCCCTTGGCATTTTTCCTATTTTGTTGCCTTACAACCTGGAATTAAAATTGATTTTTTGGGGGTTTGTATCATTTGATTTACACAACATGCCTACCACTTTGAAGATGCAAAATATTTTTTATTGTGAAACAAACAAGAAATAAGACAAAAAAACTGAAAACTTGAGCGTGCATAAGTATTCACCCCCCACAAAGTCAATACTTTGTAGAGCCACCTTTTGCAGGAATTACAGCTGCAAGTCTCTTGGAGTATGTATCTATAAGCTTGGCACATCTAGCCACTGGGATTTTTGCCCATTCTTCAAGGCAAAACTGCTCCAGCTCCTTCAAGTTGGATGGGTTCCGCTGGTGTACAGCAATCTTTAAGTCATACCACAGATTCTCAGTTGGATTGAGGTCTGGGCTTTGACTAAGCCATTCCAAGACATTTAAATGTTTCCCCTTAAACCACTCAATTGTTGCTTTAGCAGTATGCTTAGGGTCATTGTCCTGCTGGAAGGTGAACCTCCGTCCCAGTTTCAAATCTCTGGAAGACTGAAACAGGTTTCCCTCAAGAATTTCCCTGTATTTAGCACCATCCATCATTCCTTCAATTCTGACCAGTTTCCTAGTCCCTGCCAATGAAAAACATCCCCACAGCATGATGCTGCCACCACCATGCTTCACTGTGGGGATGGTGTTCTTGGGGTGATGAGAGGTGTTGGGTTTGCACCAGACATAGCGTTTTCCTTGATGGCCAAAAAGCTCAATTTTAGTCTCATCTGACCAGAGTACCTTCTTCCATATGTTTGGGGAGTCTCCCACATGCCTTTTGGCGAACACCAAACGTGTTTGCTTATTTTTTCTTTAAGCAATGGCTTTTTTCTGGCCACTCTTCCGTAAAGCCCAGCTCTGTGGAGTGTACGGCTTAAAGTAGTCCTATGGACAGATACTCCAATCTCTGCTATGGAGCTTTGCAGCTCCTTCAAGGTTATCTTTGGTCTCTTTGTTGCCTCTTTGATTAATGCCCTCCTTGCCTGGTCCGTGAGTTTTGGTGGGCGGCCCTCTCTTGCCAGGTTTGTTGTGGTGCCATATTCTTTCCATTTTTTAATAATGGCTTTAATGGTGCTCCGTGGGATGTTCAAAGTTTCAGATATTTTTTTATAACCAAACCCTGATCTGTACTTCTCCACAACTTTGTCCCTGACCTGTTTGGAGAGCTCCTTGGTCTACATGGTGCTGCTTGCTTGGTGGTGACCCTTGCTTGGTGGTGTTGCAGACTCTGGGGCCTTTCAGAACAGGTGTATATATACTGAGATCATGTGACAGATCATGTGACACTTAGATAGCACACAGGTGGACTTTATTTAACTAATTATGTGACTTCTGAAGGTAATTGGTTGCACCAGATCTTATTTAGAGGCTTAATAGCAAAGGGGGTGAAGGCAACAAATTCCAGGTTGTAAGGCAATGAAATAGGAAAAATGCCAAAGGGGGTCAATACTTTCGCAAGCCACTGTATTGAAGAAAGAAGCAAGGAAAGTCTACTGTATTTTAAAATGTTACTGTACAGTTACAATGTACAGCTCCATCTTCGTTCACCGTCACAACAGTTATTCAACATATTGTGTCATGTTTGTTGCAAAGATCTTTTTCACACATTAGTGGGTTATATAGCATTGCACCCTCAGCTCTCTTGAGCTTTGCACTACTTGTTTGGTTTCAAGATAATGACGTGAACAATTTCCTTCAAACTGCAGGTGTAAAATGTGTGCTTTTAAAAAAAAAAGCCAAACGATTGTATTGTTTTGAGTTTGTTAACCATTTTTGTATTGCCCTACTGATGAACATTAGATTAATTACAATAATAACAGTACAAATGTTGATCACTGGAATTTCCAACAGGGGCATTTTGTATTGTTTCTTTTTACATTTTGTGTTGGGGGGGTGGTATTATTATTGTAGTAAGGTTTATTTCCTTTTTATTATAAAATGTGATAAATCATATTTTGTTTTGGACAAGACCCATCAAAATGCATTATAGAAATAATGAGCAAGCATGTAGAAAGTGTAAGATGTCATTTTCGGAAATGAACATGCATATTTGGGTCAGTGGTGTAGTGGTAAATGAAAAAGTAGGTACACTCCCCTGTTTGGTGCTTTAGGCCAGGCAGTGCCATGGCAGGAACTTAGCTTGACTATTGTTTTTTTTTTTTTTTTTTTTTGGGTTTGGAGGACAAAGTGGTTTTAAGAATGATTTTGGTTTTGTAAATCGAACAAACTAAAAAAGATCTTCAAGGCATATAAATGTCAGAACTCGGGAAAACCTTGTTTTAAAAAAAAAAAAAAGTTGAACCCCTCTCCCAAAGAGAAAAATCCCCCCATCCAAATAGTTGTCAGCACTGTAAGAGGGGGTTTGTTACCTGATATGTCAATTGTAGGTGTCCGCAGAATGGCCAGAGGCAGAAGGATGCAGTTGAAAACGTCACTCATGTGTCCAGGTCTTGTCATAGGGCGGACATATTTGGTGACACCGGCCCTCTTTTTGCAGGATTCATGATCGAGCTGGCATGGTTTATTCACAACACATGCTAAACTAGCAGAGACACAAGTATCACCTAACTGAAGTCTTTTGTACTGTGAAAATGTGCAACAGACCATCTTTTAAAAATCAATACTAAAGTATTTTTTAGACTTATGATAATCTATAAAATCCTATGCACAAATGAAGTGCATTCAGCAATAACAACCATTCCGCATTGAGACTAACACAATGCTCATTTGTCAGAATAATTGGACAACGCCGACTCAGTGGAATTGCTGGTGCACACAACAAATGCATGTTTTATTTATTTCTTTATTTATTTTAAAATCTCAAAAGCAGCACGTAACGGGTCCAATAAAACATTTAGTATAATATATATACCCGATGGTGTGCTTCATGTGAACAGTTCTGTGAGCATCCTTTCGTGGCTAGGATGAAGGCTACTAGCACCGCTCTTCAGGTCCAGTGTGTCTCAGAACTAGGGCTGTCAAGCGATTTAATCTCGGTTAATCTTGGTTTTAATCACATATTTAATTGATACAATGACTGCATTCACTCATTCAAATGTGCTTTATAATTAAATACTATTATTATTAATATTATTATTATCATCATCCAAAAAGCAGTTCATCATAAAACTTATTTTCTTTTATGTTTTATAATTATTTACACAGCATTATACAGGAAATTTACAGCATTTGCTGCTAAATTTGAACCAACTGCTTAATCATAATGGAGTCAGTTTATTTCTTACCTTACTGCATTTCAAATTAAACTTATGTTTTCTTATCCGTTTCCTTTAAAAGGGTATCCGTTATACTGATTTACTCATAAACTGTTTTTCATTGACGTTTAAAAAAAAAAAAAAAATTAAATCTTTTAAAATAAAGTTGGTCATTAAAATAAAATGTAAAGTCAGTAGCTATCCATTTTGCAACTGTTTTGGTAATGCAGGGTGTCCCACTGAAAGTAGCCCAAAAAGTATTACAATGTGCAAATAAATAATAAATAAAATAATCACATGGTGGATCAGCACAGACATGTACAATAATCCTCGTTACTACAAACGCGCTTTATACAAGAATGTCACTCCCAACGTGAACATGGACTGAATGCCAACATCTCAACAGTGGGGCACCCTGTATCGTACTCATATGATGTAGCCTGACTCACAGGCTTGCAGAGATCTTGAATTTAAAAAAAAATACTCTGTCTAAATGGGCAGGTTTCATTTGTTGTTTTGTTGGTGCTGCCTGTAGCAGAATAGCTACTAGATAGTGTGTTTTGTGATATGAAGGCGTGTTTACAGCATGCAGGTGCTACAGCAGACTAGATGCATTTACTGGAACACTAATAGCCTTGCTATCCAATGAACTGTCAGAAAGTTAAAAAAATAAATAAAATAAACTTCACATATGTGCCCTTCACATTTTAGTGCTTTGTGCCATAATGCAGTTATATGACTAACTTTCTATTCAAACAACGACTGTACTCATTGCATTGCATGTGCTCCAGTATATTAAAATAGTACTGCAGGGAAATAATTACAGGATGCTGAGAAGGTCAAGACAGAAGGCGACTAAGGTGCGTTAAAAAAAACTAATTGGCCGAGCGCCGCCCTGATGGGTAGGGCCTTGGTCGGCCTGGGTGTCCTCAGCTCACCGCGCACCAGCGACCCCTGTAGACTGGCCCGGGCGCCTGCGGGCCTGCCTGCAAGTTGCCTAGAGTTGCGTGGTCCTCCAACACTGTAGCTCTGAGGTGGCTGCATGGTGAGCCTACGTTTCGGAGGATATGTGTGTCCGTCTTTGTTTCTTCCAACTCAGTGTGGGGGTGGCAGCGGTGAGCTGGTTTGAATTAAAAAAAAAAAATGATATGGTTTTTCAAATTGGGGAGAAAATGAGAAAAAAAAAACATTGTGGCGAGTCCAAATTTTAAAATAAATATTAAATAATTAACACGTTACTGGCCGAAGTTAACTGCGATTAATTGACAGCCCTAAACAGAACTGTCTAGGGGTGTAGCAATGAATAGATTTTTACTGTGGCAAAAATCTAATTAATAAATAAATAAATAAATAAATGATCCTGCATAGCCTGTTCATGAAGCCTGAAGACAATTAATGCAAACTGCAAAGCAATATAAATCGTTAACTCTTTTTACCCAGTGACCCACCTTGGATGATGTTTGAAATTTCATGACACATATTTTTTTTTAAACAAATCTCCCAGCAAAAACAACACCAAACTAAAATTACTCTATTCACACTGTTAGAAATATGTGATATTAAAAGGACAAGAATAGAACTTATAAATATGAATAAGTAGATAGATTTATACCTTCACTGAGACATGCGTTTGGTTCACTGCTACTGAAGTTAATGCTCAGACTGGTGACACTGATGCTACAACTGGAACTGGTAAGACAGCTGCTACTGCTGGAACTGTTGTTGACACTGCTGGGACTAGTGCTGTTACTGCTGGGACTGGTAAGACTGGTGCTGCTACTGCTGGGACTGATAAGACTGGTGCTGCTACTGCTGGGACTGGTAAGACTGGTGCTGCTACTGCTGGGACTGGTAAGACTGGTGCTGCTACTGCTGGGACTGGTAAGACTGGTGCTGACACTGCGGGGACTCGTACTGCTAGTGCTGGGACTGGTAACATTGCTGATACTAGTTCTAAGACTGTTTGGACTGCTGACACTGTATGATGCCATGAAAAAATGCGATTGGATCCAAATTCACTGGAGTCGGATCATAAACAGATGCTAGATCCAATTCTGGAACTAGACGCAGCATAACTAGGGAAACTGACTAATAAGAACGAGAAGTCAGCATGTCTGTTTGGCGCAAAGTTTCAATATCCTGGCTGTCAAATTTATATACAGCCTAAGGTCACAATAATGTTACGAAGAAATGGTAAATAAAAAATAATAATATCAAAACAGATATATTTAGATATATTTTTGTACTTTTTAATTTTTTTTTTAATGTACCTAGTTTATTTTTACCGATGCAGCTGCCTCGGTTGCCTCAATGTACACTACACCTCGCACAGCAACACAACACAGATACTCAGTGTTAAAATAGCTTCTGTTTAACCCAGGATTTGCATATCGCAGAACAGTAGAAGTGAGTATACTCTGTATCCCATATATGAGAAGTGTGTAAACGCTATATTGCCCAAATTAAAAGTGGGTAAACGCTATTTACCTTTGTATGCACTCGACTACACCACTGGTTAAGGTATAACCCTGTATACATTTCTTTCAAACAAAAATACATGTATTAATTAACTTGGCCCCCTACCACTTACATTAAGTCATGCAAGCCTGGTTTAAATATTCTTTGTGAATTTATAATCTTGGCTGGGGGACTCAAAGGGAGTAGTTACACAGGGTCAGGGAAAAGAAAACGCCAGGGATAGTTCACCTCATTGTGCTTCAGCAACCACTACTGGTCAGGCAGTCTCACAGTTTTAAAATATTAGCTTCACGTCATAAAAAGGACTTGCAATGCAGACCCTTCTTTGTTCCCTGTTTTGACATACATTATTCAGAGCAATAGCGATTACCAAAGTTCATCAGTTTTTAGTGCGTGTCCAGACGGCAAGCAGGGTCTGGAGAAAACGATTGACTTGCTTGTGCCAGCCATCTAATGCTGTGCACTATGCGAAGCTGCTGATTCTTGCACTAAGAGCAGGGTCAATGCAACTTTAACAGACAGAGAACAACTATATTTGCTGGGTTCCACTCCACTACAGGAACAGTTGTTTTACCTACAGTGTACTTAAGCTTTGTCTTTGTTTTGCTTCTTTGGGCTTCGGTGTAATCCATTTACCATCTGTTGTACTTTTTTTTTTTCACATACTAGTTCCCTGGAAGCTCACTGGAAAATGATATTGCTCATTTCTTTCACAGAAATATAAAAAACTAGAGCATAATTTCTCTTTAAACTAAAGAGGGGGGTTCTGTAGATTAGCACGGGATGTTATCCAGATTTAATATTATTTTTCAAGATGTATGCCCTGTGCAGTTACTCTATTTTCAGAACAGAGAATGTCTGTCACAGGTCCCAAAGGCTTCATGATAACATTAACAAAACTGAATCTATTTCTTTTTTAAAAAAGGTAGTGAACTATATTTGACAAAGATTAAGATTGCTGGCTATATATGCTATTTTCAAAACCCCACTTATTGAAGATAATCTGAAATCTAATTGCCTAATTATAATAAAACAATGTATGATTTTTGAGTGTTTTTCCTGTTGAAATATCGTAGAGGCTTTTATTATATCTGTTATAAAATCTATAAAATGTAGAAATCACCTACAAGCACTCTTTGTGTTGTGGTAAATATTAGCACTTTGTAACTTATGAACTTGGAAAAAAAAAAAAAACCTACAGTATGTTTATATTTAAACAAAACAAAACAACATGGTGGCCAAAATAAACAGACACAATCTTCTAACAAGTAGCTTATTGGTGTAAAGCCAGCACAAGTAGCAATTGTTATTTTTATATCTTACTTCTGACCAACCCCTAATGAGCTAATGATCCACTCTTTATATATACGCGGCCATCTCCAAATTGGTAATCACTGAATTAATTAGGAGATGGCCACATTATGCATGCATTTAGCTGGATGAGGAGTTTTATTCCATCCATGCTATAAAACAATAACAAACGTCTTGTTTTCAAATCTCCAAACAATACATTCAAACAATTCCACATCAACCGGTAAAAAGGGATTTATGATCCACATCCTTTCAAAAGTGCTTATCATGTCACTAAAGCAGGTTCTAAATTGATACACAAGGGAATCTATCTGTTCCCCCATTACAGTACATAAAGCCAGGTGGTCGGCTTCAACTTCATTGAAGCTCAAAAATTCACGAAGAAGTAAAAACATGCTCACGTTCACCCCTTTGTGCACTCGATTCTGCCAGACATCTAGTTTCTCAATGAACGCCGACACTTTGTTTGACAGCATGGCAAAAGTGGACTGACGGATAAGCTGATTCAGGTGATCAAAAATATCAACAAGATAAACAAGCCGTGCAAGCCAATTTTCATCTGACCATTTTACATGGTCATTTTACCAGCCGATCGATGCATTTTCTCTTCCAAAAATAACTTCACAGATTCCCAAAGTTCAAAAACTCGATTCAGAACTTTTCCCTGGGAAAGCCAGATCTCAGTGTGAAAAAGAAGGCCATGCTGCATCTTCCCCATTTCTGCATACAATACTGAAAACAATGCATGCATGCAATGGTTGTGCTTTGATAAAGTTGACAACTTGTATTGTCTTGTCTTTTAAGGTCATCTGGCAATTTGTTCATGACTAGGTTTTCCCTATAAAGCATGCAATGGATTAGTTTTGTGAAAGGTGCTACATCTTTAACTAGTTTTTGCGACCCCATTATGCCTCCCCGTCACTGTAGCCGCTCTTTCTGTTCACACCATAACACTGCCCCCAGTCCAAGAAGTTGTTCGACATAAAATTATCCAGACACTTAAAAATCTCATCACTTCTTGTAAGTGATTTGCAAAACAGCAGTTCTCCTTCTATTTTCCCGTCACAGATGTATCATACATAAACCTAAAGATGAGCCTCAGCTGACACATCCAAAGATTCTTCCAGTTGCAAACTGTATTTCCCACTAGCTCGAATCCTGTGCAACAACTGGCCTGTCGCAACTGCTGCATCATCTGTAATCCACCTTTTAATGGTATCATTTGACATTGACTCATTCTTCAATTTATTAGCAGCTTCTTCTCCTAACATTTTGCTGGCAGATTTCAATTGCAGCCAGGATCAATAACGTTTCTGCAATTGTATGTGGCTTCCTGTTTTTAGCGATTCTAACAGCAAGCTTGCAGGATGCTGTGAGAGCTTTCTGTTGTATCATTGACACAGCATTTTAGCAAACAATCCGGCTTTTCAACATATTCCACAGGCTTCTCAATACTTTCTGCATGCAAAGTTCTCAGGTGGCTTGTAAGTTTGTTCAGTTTAAGGGCCTTATTGGAAAGCACTTCTCCATAAAATAAAACACTGTGGTCTCGCTTCCTCGATCAACTGCAACATGGCCCACCTTGACGTGTATGCCACAACTAGTGTAAGACAGCTCATGATTAGCATATGATCATTTGAAAAAAAAAAGCATTTGTTTATTTCAAGAACATCAGACTAGCATTTCTTTACGTTATTTTCATAAATTGAAGTGTTTTATATGGATTATTATATGTTCGCTGTTTCTGTTGCAGACCCTTCTAAGTTTGTTGGCAGATCCCAGGCTGACATCAGGCCACTTTGACTTTTCCGTTTCAAATTTTGTAGCACATGGTGTAAATCACCCACCCTATTTTCACGTGCCCAATATGACACCAAATAATAAGATATACTGGCAGAAGTATACATTTTGTGAATCTGCACAAAATAAGGATTATATAAATGGGTAACATAACATCTCACTTCAATGATTTGGGTTAAATCCCAGCTCACTCATTGACTCACTGTGTGACCTTCAGCAAGTCACTTAACCTCCTTGTGCGCCGTCTTCTGGGTGAGATGTTGTTGTAAGTGACACTGCAGCTGATGCAGAGTTCACACACCCTAGTCTCTATAAGTTGCCTTGTATAAAGGCGTCCGCTAAATAACCTAATAATAATAATAATAATAATAATAATCCTTCTACAATCTGCAGTAATGTCACTGTATGTAGTAGTTTTACACAACATTTGGACCTGTAAATCTGGCAGCTTTAGCTCCACTGGCCAGAGTTCAACGGTACCAAATATGTGCACCTTTTACACAGTTTTGGGGTGTTTACATGTCCTAGACTGACACCAGACCATTTTCATGAATTATGCAGCCCCAATCTCCCCAATTTCATGTGCCCAATACGCCACCAAAGAGTAAGATATCTGGGCATATGTATAATTTTTTTTGAATCTGCACAAAATAAGGATTATAGAAGTAGATACCATAACATCTCCCTTCAATGTTTTCTTACCCATAATCCTTCCGGAGCCCCTGGTAATGCTGTCCCATGATATAAAAACATGATTTTTACTACCTTTGGCTATCTTACCTCAGGTACTGGTACAGCATGTTTCATGGTTGTTTGTAATGTGGTTTATTTAGTCTTTCAAGTACTCATTTACAATGTGGTACCTTTCAAAACACTTAGCATGGGAGGTATGGACAGCAGTACCGTGTATCTCTCCATATGCAATTGAAACATAAACAGTACCTTTTTTGTGAACTGGCTTTTCTCCTGGACAGTGGCAGAGTTTGAATTGTTTGCTAAGCCTTTCCACTGTTTCTGATATTTCTGTCTCTGGTATTTCTTGTGTACTAAAGCCAAAGCTTGAGACCACAGAGGTCTGAAATTCCAGAATTGAGAGATGATTCTCTGGTACTGTACTTAAGTACACTACATAGGCGTTGTGCAAAGAAATCTTGACCACATACATGGTAAGCTTCTTATACCATGACGTGGTCTTCCTTAAAGCATTGAATTACTTGAGCATCTGGTGTGACCTATCCATGTCTCTCACGGATTAATTGTAGTGTCCTGACCTTGCACAGGAACTGCTACAGCAGCCTCATTGTGGATGGTGGCAAGCAGGTACACATCTTTTTTGTCTGTGTATTTAACTGGCAGTAGTTCCTTACAGTGCAGAGCTCTGGTCTTGCCATGCCTCTGTTGGCTACCAATGCTGGCATGTTCCCATGCTGTGCTAGATATTGCTGAGCATACAAATTGGCAAATGGTCAAAAAATGAATTGGTGATAAACAACTGGAAAAAGTTAATTGGGGTAAAACCAGTTGGGTTCACAGTGCTACCAGGTGTGTCAGAAAAAGGGGGTATTTGAGGCTGGATGATGTGCGGGGGGGTCCAGTGGTAGAATAGCTGAAAATCTACCCCCCATTGGTCCAGGCAGGGGCTCAGGCTCAGTTTCCATAGGCTTTTCTTCCTGACCACTCTTGATCTCCTCACTGGAGGAAGTGTCACTTGGCTCCTATTCACTGCCAGTCATCTGTCACAAAATCACTCACTGAGCCAGACTCCATTAGAAGGTCAGCAACAGACAGTGCAATAAGGTGCCTTCCTGCCATTTTCTCCTTAAAATAACCTCCATTGCCCAGAACAAGTACATTTATTTAAAAAAAATGCAATAAAATTAGATCCTATACAATTACGTGTGTTGTGAGGATAGAGGAGATAATTCATTTAAAAAAAAGAAAAATAAAATTGAATATAAATCTAACTAGTTTTTTAAAATCAGAAATAAAGGATATATATATATAGTACCGGTCAAAAGTTTGAGTACACCTGCTTGAAACCAGGTTTTTCATGATTATCTATGCTTTTAACTGTATAAAGTTGTCTATACACACGTAATATTTCATTATATGATATGTGTACTTATATAAGCTGATAATCATAAGTGAATTGCATTCAAAAATTACATTTTTAAATGAAAATGTTAATTTGTCAATTTCAATGGAATGGTCACCCAAAGCGAAGGGATTTCAGTCTAAAGCCCAAGTCAGTTAAAAGTCTGAAATGTGTTAACACGGTGTTAGAATACTGGCCTAAGTATAAAAGTATCTTTGTTAGATGTTCTCTGAGTTAACTAGCATGTTACCTAATTAACCTTTTGTCACCAATTATTGTTAACAGGTGAGGGTCCATGATTACTATAAATATAGGTACCATAGGCACAAGTTTGTCATTCCTGAAAGAAAGGGAGCAGAAAATGACAAAATACGCTCAGTTAAGCAAAGAAAAAAGAGAGTGTGCAATTACTTTAAGAAATGAAGGTCAATCTTTAAGACAAATTGCAAGAACTTTGCAAGTGTCTAAGTGCTGTGGCCAAGACCATCAAACAATTTGAAGAAACTGGCACTCATGAGGACTGAACAAGGTCAGGCAGGCCAAGGGTGACCTCAGAATCAGAGAACAAGTTCATTCAAGTGACAAGTCAGTGAAACCGGCGATTAACTGCCCCTGAAATACAAGGTCAACTGAATGCTACTAGAAGTACAGATGTTTCAACATCAACTGTTCAGAGGAGATTGCGTGAAGCTGGCCTAACTGGAAGAATTGCTGCAAAGAAACCATTATTAAGAGTGCAGAATAAGTGGAAGAGACTTGCCTGGGCCAAAAAACACAGAAACTGGATGTCTGAGGAGTGCAAGTCAGTCTTATTGGCCGATGAGTCAAAATTTGAAATATTTGGGTCCAACCGCCAAGTATTTGTAAGACGCAGAGAGGGTGAGCGCATGAGTACGTCATTAGTTGTTCCCACTGTCAAGCACGGAGGAGGCAGTGTCATGGTCTCGGGTTGCTTTGCTTGTGACAGAGTTGGTGATCTTTACCAAGTCCATGGCAAGCTCAACCAACAAGGTTATCAAAACATACTTCAGAGGCATGCCATTCCATCAGGATTATGGCTAGTTGGGCAGTCCTTCATTCTTCAGCAAGATAATGACACAAAACACAACTCAAAGTTGTGCAAGAACTATTTGGCGAAGAAGGAAAGTGAAGGACAACTCAATCTATTGACCTGGCCTAGCCTGTCCATTCTCCAGACCTCATTCCCATAGAACTTGTATGGGACGAACTGGACAGAAGAGTCCACAAGTGCCCTACATCTCTGGGAATTGTTGCAGAAGAGCTGGGAAGACATGTCGGGTGATTTCCTGCTGAAACTTGTAAACCAAATGCCTTGTGTTTGTGAGGCTGTTATTAAGGCAAAGGGTGGCTATTTTGAGGAATCCAAGATTTAGAGATAATTTTCATTTTTCTTGAACATTGCTTTGATACTCCTTATGTTTTGTTTTGTATATTGTAACATGTGTTTTCATTTTCAAATATTTACAGAAACGTATACGATGTAAAACATTGTCAATTATGAAAAAAACTAGTTTCCAGCAAGTTTACTCAAACCTTTGACTAGTACTGTATATATATAAGAAAGGTATAAACTACGACGGGCCGTGTGGTTCCCATGATATATACCACGCCAGAACTGGTATATTTCATCGGAACCACACAGCCCGAAGTGGTTTATACCATTTATAACATGGCTACCTGTCATTTGTGGGAAGAAAAATAATTAAAACACATTTAAATTAAGACAAAATTAGAACCTTTAATTGTGTATACATCCGCAGTGTAATAGTCCCACATTTAATTTAATTTAATTCATTGTTTGCTTATTAAAAATAAAATGCACACGTTAGTTTATTGTGAATGTCTGAATCGAAAGTGCCATCTCACTAGAAACTGGATGACTCAGTATAACAAGCTGTGATGATGGGTGGAGTTTCAAATGACACTAAGGAAGTAATGAGAGCAGCTGCGATGGAGACTGAAGCCGAATCTGAGTTTGAGGTGAGTTTGTAAACTTGTTATATGCGAGGCACACATATTCTAGTACGTTTTCATGCTTTTGGATCTCAATTTTTTTTTGTTAGTTGTCGGACACTCTCACGTCCAAGTCGTGCCAGATTAAGTTGACGATTGAACCAGACTTTACGTACGAAATTCACGTGGTGTCAGGGGACAGTACCCCGGTTTCCCGCAGATGCTTAAAATCCAGGCCGGTAATTCGGGGGGGGTCATGTCTGGCCTTGTCGTTACCTGCTTTTCTATGAGTTTTCCTGACTGACAGGAATAAATTATTGCTGGTTTTAAACTCACTGTCAGCAGAGGTGTTAAAAATTCTACTGTTAAAATGTGTATTTAGTCCTGCTCAGCGTTATAAAACTGGAGACTGAATACTGGTCCTCAGTTAAACTTCTTGCACTGGTATAAAATTCCCTTATGTTGTTGAGATTTTTTGGACTTATTTCCAGGAAATGAATGCCCATATTTTTTTCTTTAAGTACACTAACCAGCCCACGATGTAGTTTTGTTGTGTATCTTTGTTTTCTTCTATTTCATTTAGCTGTTCCTCATCTACTATTAAGTTTCTACTCTTGTTGATGCACTTTTTAGTCTTCCAAGCCAAAGGCTGGGAAGCCTATTGTTATTGCTAAGATTATTTTTTCTTCCCAAAACTTTAAACTGCTGCTGCTCTGAAGCTGTGTGACTGATCAGGTTCTGACTTGGCAGCTGACAAGCTGGATACATTGGCTGTCAGAAGCTGAAAAAATTGTGCTGCTGTGTCCTTGCAATTGGCGCTGTGACGCATTTTACGATAAAACCTTTGAAAATCTTCTTCTTGGAAACCCGTGAAACAATTGATCTGAAACTTGGCATATATCATCAGCGTCCAAACCCGCACCTAGTTTGCAAAGCAGAAGTTGCTGTGATAAATTTTAATGTCAAAATGGCTGCAACAAATCTTATCAAAACGCGCCCCTAACTACAAACTGCTTCCGTTTGAAAACTGTTTGTCCAACAAACTCCAAACTTGGTAGTTATCATCCCAGTAACAATGGGATACAAATATGTGAAAATGGTGATGTTTTATAAAACAATATGGCCTCCACTTATATGTTTGCATTTGAAATTTAAACCTGCGTCAGTTGACAAACAATTTACTTGACTAACTCCAAACATCACAAGCATTATCCTTGACACTGTAGCAATTCAACTGGCTTTTAAAAAAATGGTGTTGACCTGAAACCAAAATGGCTGTTGATGCATTTTTTTTTAATGCTTCTTCCAGTAATCGCTTAAATGTTTGGTACTGGGGCTTGGAAGCCGTAAAACTGCCAGGCAGTTCTAGTTTTATTTATTGTTATTTTTTTCAGATGGACTGCTGTCTTCACTCAGAAAGTTGGTGTTGTACCAGTTATGTGGAGTTTCAAACCCAAATATATTAAAGGAAATGCCACTAATTTTTGGCAGTGGTTTTGTAACTAATAACAAATAAAATGGCAGTTTGTCATGGAATTTAGAATATAGTGGTGCATAGTGATTTATTTAGTATGAAGCGACTCATTAGTGTACAAGCCGTACTACATGCTATATATACGCATGGTCATGTGATGCTGCTTAACCAATCAGAGGCTGTTATTTTTCCAAGCCTAGAGAGAAAGAGAGAGTGAACGTAACCGAGCCGGCACTCAGTCGTTCGTTGTCCCTTTAAAATGCAGACCCAGGCACAGGAACTTGGAGTTTTAAAGCGCTGTCGTGCTATTTTTAATAATGACACAAAAACAAAATAAACAAAACAAAACACCTAGTTCTTTTTCCAAGCACTAACTAAACACACAAACAGGAACCTAAACTCTCTTGCAGGACAGCTAAGCTGTTTACCTACTAAACAAAAATAAACAAACACAGTTTCACACCTCAAAAAGGTTTTTACACTACCTTTCTTTTCCACACCATCAAGCAGGCTTCTATACACACTAGCAGCCCTGAACAGACTGGCTGCTTTCTTTAAATACCCTGCACTTTGTTCCAATTTACAATGATAGCCAGGTCCAGGGGATAATTACTAATAAAACAATTAACAAAACAATTAAACAATTAAACAAATATGCATTTGCACATTTTTTTTTTCTCAGAAGGGAGGAATTAACCCTCTCCCTGCTCATTACATATAGGCTGATTCGCTTTCCTCTCCCCCAAAATATTACTTACTTATATATATATATATATATTGTGGGAGAGGAAAGAGAATCAGCCTTTTTTCAGAACATATATATGGGGAGAACTGTCAGAAATAAATGAAGATTGCAATATAATATACTTTTATTTATGTAATATGAAGGTTTTGTTTTTTTTAATCAATAGAAAAGAAATCAAACCAATAATTACAATCGAATCGTTTTCGGGGATATAGGGAAAGGAGAAGAAAAATCAAATCAATACAGTATAAATCAGACTTCTTTTGTGTGTGTGTGTGTTTTTTTTTTTTTTTTTTTAAACAAATAGAGCAGAAAAAAATCTGATAAAATAATTATAGAAACGTTTTTAAATAGTCAAGGAGAGAAAAAAAATTAAATCAATAATTAATCAAATTGTTTATTTATTACAGACAGGGAGAAAAACGATATCTGAAAAGTCTTCAGGGGTGGGGAGAGGGAGAAGTAAATCAATAAGAACTTATCAAAATCTAATTCATTTCTTTTTTTCAAATATAGAATAGGAACAATCAGATAAAAATATATAATTATGAATAAAAGTTTCTGAATTATACCAATAGTTATTTTCTGCTGATTTTTTTTTTTAAATTCGGGACAGTAACAAATTGAATGAGATCGATATAAAATTATAAAGCAAGAAAAATGTATAATACAGGGATTACAAAAAGATAATCAAAAATATATATTTTATGAAGATCAATCTGTGTAAAAATCCACCAAAACTACCGAATCTTCTACGTAAACTTTCTCTCCAACACCAACTCAACCAGACACAACCCAATTTGAGCTAGATAGTTTCAAGCACAGCAACTGGAATAAAGAAAATCATTTGGTTACTAATGTTTATTTTAGCCTCTGATCACTGACTCACTCATTTTTGGAGCAAAAAACACACAGGTCAACTACCTCCCCACACATGTGATATGATAATGAAATTGGAACCACCAACCAAATATAATCTGTAAGAACTTCTCGATGGTTGATCCTGAGCGAAATAGTGTCAAACCAGCTTTTTTTCCTTTTTTTTTTAAACATGTTTTAATTAGGACATACCTGCTACATTAAGCAGCACTGAGTGAGCATTTTTTAGAACATGCCAGTTACATTGGGCAGCAGAGAAGGGGTTAAAGACTAAAACCCACCGCTCAGTTGAGAAGACCCTCCTGGTGAGAGGAAACCTCTGGCAGTACTGCCAGAGAGATGGCCCCCCACTCCGGGCATACTAGTGATACTCTGCTGGGCAAAAATATATCATGGATAGGAACTAATGCGAGACTCCACTGCACTGGAATACCTGTTAACATTGACTTTAGCTGCTGCACCTTTTTTTAGACTGTGAAATATTTTGGACAAGCCATTTTTTACAGTTAAAAAAATATATAGCAATAACTATATGTCACAATGCCTTAATAACAAAAGACATGTACAGTAGCTATGATTATATTTGTCTGTGTCCTAAAACAATGGAAACAGTTTATCCAAAAGCATTATTCCTAATTATAGCTTAGAAGCAGGAGCTGTTTTATTATTCTTTCTTGCATTTTCAACATACTGGATCACGTAACAGGAAGCAGTAGCGAGAGTGAAGAGTGACAGCTCAACAGCAGAGATGGGTGTGGGGGAAGTGGTGGAATGGCGTGGCTGAAGTTGTGATGTGTGGATAGATTGGCAGATATTATTGCCAGGACATGACATTTAACCTATTTGTAGTCATCTATAACCTGTAATAGTTTATAGTCAACTATTACATTTAGAGAAGTGTTTAGTAAAATACTATGCTCCTTATAGATAAATATTTATCAGGAATGTGCTCAAATGCTTCATTAACCCGGATCATTCTAAGCAATATCGCTAATAGCAACCCAGACGGACTCACTGCATGCTCTTCAGTGGTCTTGGTATTTAGTAACCCCCTTTATCATATTTAACATGCAACAAAACCATGGTTACCAACATTCTAATTCAAATAATGATTGGTCACAGCGGAGCTGTACCTTGTATAAATATAGATCCTACAAAAGTTAAAGAATTGTCTCAAACCATAGAAAACACAGCATATAAAAGTGTATTACACAGACTTTTATAGCATAAATTTACTAGTAAAAATAATATGCACAGAACAAAACATTAGATAGTTGAACAGAAGTAACTTTGCACTTATTCAAAGTCTAAACTCCCCCTCTCCTGCTTCAGACTCCAGCACAACTGGACTCAGAGTCACTGGAAGGTAAGGCTGCCATGGAGATTTCAGCTGTTGGTCAGCGTATTGTGCACAATACTCATTAAGTGTTTTCCTCTTTTGCCCCATTTTCAAATCAAACTGTAATGTAATAGTAACTGTCACTGTATACCTATAGCAAAAGCCTACCTACATCTTAACTTGCTAATTTCGAAGTAGGCGCTTTGAATGACAGGAGCTGTAACTGTCAAATGAAAGTGCACAGTTGGTGTAGGTCTTGATGATTGACAGTCATTTAAGAGAATGAGAGCATTGTTGCGCTGCTTCAGTCAACAAGATCTGTCAGAACAAGGTGAAATGAAAGTGGCAGTGAAACTATAGTACTAATGGACCACTGAGATGATTGACAGGGTCTTAATGCCTCCAAATACCCATTCTGATATAATAACATACCTTTTTCAACGAAACATAACATTGATTCTTTTTAAGCCCAAGTTTGTGGTTTAACCTTTCTTAGTCAAGCCATAATAACCACTTTACATTAATTTGTTAACACTTTTAAACATTTTACATTATCTCTACACTTTGTTTGCCATCTAGTTGGTTTATGTTGTCTTTTCACACTTTACTTACTTTTGCCTTTAGCCAGATGGAGTGTGCATTCTTTACACCCACGGCCCCACAGCTGCCCAAGTTTGATCTGAAATGTACACTCCCTCACAATATATATATATATACAAAGGAAACTTACAAGGAAATATACAATATAATTTGAAAAGCATTAAGGTGACTGACTCCATTGTGATTTAGTAGTTGGTTCGAACAATTGAACAGCAAATGCTGAAATGTTTTTGTACTGTTCTGTGTAAATAATTATAAAACTATACTGGGGCAACAACAGTAATCCAGAAATAGATCAACAGGTTTTTTTTATGCTGAGTTTATTTTTGAATAATAATAATAATAATAATAATAATAATAATAATAATAATAATATAATGACAAAACAATACAAATTTCACATATATAGCGTTCTTCATGCAAGCATTCCAGGGTGTTTTACAAAAGAAATATAAAAAATCCTGTGTCTAATATATAATCCAGCTACAAATAAACAGACCCAAACAAATATGTTTTCAAACAGAAGTTAAAAGATTCAATTGCGCTCGCATTCCTGATATGAATCGGGAGCAAGTTCCAAAGACGAGGGGCATTATAACTAAATGCCCTGGCTCCGACAGAGTTCAAATTTTAAAGACTGCCAGAAGATTAGCATTTCCCGATCTCAGGGAATGACCAGGGACATGGGGGTCAGCAAATCTTGATGATAAGAAGGTTCAAGACCATTTAAGGCCTTATAGATAATAATAATAATAATAATAATAATAATAATAATAATAATAATAATAATAATAATAATAAATGGTAATAAAACAAGCAAATGATGGAGGCATAATTAAAACAATTAAATATGTGAGTAAAACTAAGATTAACTAAGATTCATTTTTTAAATTAATTTTTCCTATTCACGTTAGAGTCCTATTTTTTTAACTTTTGTTTAACTTTTGTTTCACATTCAAAGCCAGTGTAGGGTATACGTAGTATAATTAAACTATTATTTATTGAGTAAGTTGCAGAACAACAGCTTTTTAGAAATGTATAATACTGTATACTTTCAGCATATATTTGGTCTGATACATGTCCTACAGTTAAGTCGTGCCAGTCGGCCCTCAAAAACATAGAATTCTCACAGCCTGCAAAGGGTTAAACCAGCACGATACTTGTTCCAATTATTGCCTGGTTTGTTTTGGCCACCGTGCCTTTTTGTTTATGAAAAGTGTTTAGTTTTGTTTTGTTTAAACGTTTTATTGCATAAATAAATACGACTCACCCCACAGTCCTAATGTCTGCTAGTATTTCCTGGTCTGTGACATCACCACCAAGCTCAGCCATGACAAACCCACTGTTTCCACTTATCTGGAAGTTTGATGAAAACAAATTGCCACTTCACTGGAGGGGGTGACATACAAATGCTATTTTTTTCCACCAACAATTAGCATGGTTCAGCATGTCTATTCACATAACTGTCAGTGGTATATACAGCATATTCAGACACTGGCCCTTATGTTCAGCTAAATCTGGACCACAAGGTCATATATTTTCAAAAGCATCAAGACTGTGCCTACACTGAACAGACCACTAGCTTGCTCCAGAGAACTCATTTATGACTTCTATCAAGGCTGAGTCAACTCTTTTCTGTCTTTTCTGCTCCTGGGCTCTGTATTTGCTGTCTAAGCTTGATGTACTGCATTGTACAAGATGATATCATTAATGATGTGACCTTACTGTGACCCTAAAACACAGCATTGTGGATTGGTATGACGCAATGGCTTGCTTGGTTATTATGAAGAAAAAAATACTATAATGTAATTAATGTCTGAAGGGAGGAAATTTGAAATAATTGACTAAAACTAAACTATTCACGTTTTCTTGGGCCATTTTTCAGCAGTAATGTTACAAAATCTTTGTTCAAGCTCTTGTTCCCATGTGTTTGTTTACTTAAGGTGTATTGCATTCCCTGCCTCAAGGTGGCTTCCCATGTACCTGCATGGACCTCTCAGAACTACATTTCCCATCATCCTCCTGGTCATATATGTAACTGAGATGGATTTACCAGTGAGCAGGAGGCTGATTGTAAATGTAGTTCTGTGAGGTCCATGCGTGTACATGGGAAGCCATCTTGAGGCAGGGAATGCAATTTAAAAGTTTACAAAAGCAGTCAAAATGTAAAAAAAATAAACAAACAATACACACACCTTACGTAAACAGTTGTAGCAACACATAGGAAGATGTAACACAATAAAATAAAAAGGTCCTTATGTGCCCTTTACATTAGCTTTAGGGTTAATTTTTTTAATTTGCGTTTATTTATTTGTATGTATTTAATTAATTGTATAGTAAGTATAATTTGTCAGTTTATTTTGGAACCCATTTCTGATGTTCCTCTAAAGACATGAGCTGTGAACCTCAACTGGTACCTATTCAAATACTTATGATTCAAGTAAATTAAAAAAAAAAATGTCCTGGGATTGAACCCATGGGCTCCCAATTCAGAGGCACCTGCACTAACCACAGTGACATCTGGTTGGCACAACATTTATAAAAACACACTGAAGGCATAAACCTTTTAAACCAAGGAAAAGCACCACTGACCACCATTCTAAATGACAACAGTTTGCTGGGAAAATGTTTTTAATTGCTGAAATTTTAGATGCCTGTGGTCAGCTCACAACAGGAGGGCTCAGGGAAGCATTCTATGTAACTTAACCTGAATGACTTTCCCCCCAAAATCTGAAGGCTGTACCAAAGTGTATTAACAATGTGTTACACTTCCCATTGTTTTCCCATGGTTCTGCAGCTGTATTCTTTCACAGGTGCTTAGTTTAAAAAACATATGACATTAGTTTGAGGTTTCAGTGTGATCTGAAAATCACATTTCATCAAGTTATTTTAGGGAACCTGAGATACTTCAGAAGGTCCCCAGATATGATGTGTCTTATTTTCTTGTGCATGTTACAGTAACCTTCAAGCCCTTATAAAGAAAGGATACTGGAGAGGAAAATTAAAAGATTCATGCATGAGGCAGAGGACTGAGCTTTTTCTGAGTGTGAATAAAATAGACAGTGCCGCAGATTAACATCTCCTGAGAGAATGGGTGCCAAAATAAACTAGCATGTTTTGCACAGAATGCAATGGCTAATCCTCTAATATGTTCTGCATTTTTTTAATTTAATTTTTTGGAACTGCAGTTTTTAAATCTGCGGTGTCCCACACTCACTAAATAACAGTGCTTGGATGAACATTCAATATTTCATTTTGAATTAGCTGGAAAACAAGAGTGTAATTTGCACCTGTGACAGGATAACGTCACTGCGCAGGCTGTTTCGACCAGGAAGGAGACTCAGACATAAAAAAGCTACAAGTTTAAATGTACTTTTCCACACTACAACAATAAAATAAAGACAAAAAAACCAAATAGGTACAATGACCAAACAAACAGTTTAAACAAAACAACAGATAGAGCCGCTTTCGAAACTCATCTAAACACCAACAATAATTAATCATATATCAACAGCACAGCACAGCACAGCAAACAAAACTAACCTCCACCACGAACACCAACATTAATTCTCAAACCTCACTCTAAATTATCACTTGTGTGGGATCATGTGACCTTTGTGAGCGATGGCTGTGTAGAGCAGAAACCGAAGTAATAATCTTTGTCTGGTTGGCTTGAAGGAGGGAGATGATGGCTCTAACCCTGTTGATTTTCTATCTAAGTCTCTTGCTATGGTTCCCGACCTTGTCTGGTAAAACCATTGAGATTATATGTGCACATTGTATATATTCCGACCAGTCTAAATCAAGAGACAGGCCTCGCACTCTTATTTTCAAACTGTTGAGGTACTCAGATCATCAGGCAGTGTTGCAGGCAGCCAGAAAGAATACCTCTGTATAAGGCTGGCAATATCAGGGCTTACCAGACTACATTAACATCATGGCTCAGCACGCAGAGCCTTTTCCCACCCCATGACCTTCACTCATTATAGAGGCCTAGAGGCAGTCCTCCTTTATCCAGCAACTCTTAAGATTCATCACGGCTCCACGGATCATTTCTCCCATACCCCTGATGATGAGCATGGATGGAGGGAAGATGAGTGTCTCTGCTGTGCACCACCTAGATCTCGGCTGATCTCACCAACGGTATGAGGGTTTCTCTCTTCAGCCGCTGCCTGCTTGTGACAGTGTGGATCACCTGCAGTTACTGTGTGGGACTTTTTATTTGTTTTATTTCATTTTTCTTATTTTTTTCTGATATTTCTGTTGCAGTTTTTCCTGAATGCTATATCGTCAAAACTGAGGTAAGTAACACTTTCCTTACCTGTGAAACTTGATGTATTTGTGTTGGTTATTTGTAATTTGGAGATCTGTACAATATCTCAAGTGAGGGGGGTGGGCAATGCTCTGTTTGCCCTATTCACCAGTGTTACAAGCATTTATTGTACACAGACTAAGCGGTTTGGTGGCAGTCTCTGGGGTTGAGGGGTGCTGGTAGGGATCTCAGTGAATCCGCTGCTTTGTTTTTTGGTATAACCTGATTGATCTATTCCTATTTGATAGGATCTTGTATGGCATAACCAAGTACGTGTGGCTGATGGTATAAAAGGGGATGTGACGATATGAACTGTTCCTTTGTTATGGTTACGGGTGAACTGCTGAAGGACCGTGTGTGTACTGTGAGTATTTTGTGTTTGTTTTGTTTGACGTGTTAATTGTACTGTTTGTCTTTTATAGATGGCTAAAACATTTGGGAGCTGTCGCTTAAGCCCAGCACCCAATGTGGACTTCACTACACTTGGGCTCACTTGCACTTCAGCACTCACTGTTTGTGTTCCATGTGTGTTTAAATATTGTGTATTATTTCGGGACTGAACTCTGTGTTTATTTAACTGCGCAATACACATTTTTGTATATGCCAAGTCCTCCATCATTTTACTGTTGTCAAGTGATGTTGGAATTACAAATAAACCATAATTTCACCAGTAGTTTGTTGTTTGTCCTTGTCTTGAGTACTGCATCACCTCTACACCTGCGCACTGTAAACCACTATGCCACAGACTCATATCATATCATTTATTTGTTACTATCTTTCATATCTTTTGCTTTTGATACCCATGACTGATATAAAGGCGTTGTCTTGGAATGTGTGGGGGCTTAATTCTCCCAACAAATGGCTTTGCTGCCTTGATCTCTGATGTAGAAAAAAAATAGATGTTGCCATGGTGCAAGAGTCTCAGTTTTATGCAGACTTGCGACATTCCAACAGATTTATTAAGACTCGTGAGGGCTAATGTTCCTTGTGTTCTCTTTCAGTGTGAAAAAGAGGTTCACCAAATGGAATACTCTCTGTCTCCTATTGGGGGCAGAGTTTATCAAAATGTCAAAATGTTATATGTGAATCCCTCTACAATGGTGAACATAAGAATCATAAGAAGTTTTACAAACTCGAGGAGGCCATTCGCCCCATCTTGCTTGTTTGGTTGTTAGTGTCTTATTGATCCCAGAATCTCATCAATCAGCTCTTGTAGGATCCCGGGGTGTCAGCTTCAACAACATTACTGGGGAATTGTTTCCATACCCTCAACAACAAGACATTCCTAGATTTGCTAACAGACATTTTTTGTGGCCACTTCCTCTTCTGCAGATAATAAAACCTCTTATCCCATAGTTGTCAGTTCTCAATCTTGGGTAGAGGGGAAGACAGGGTGGGATGAATAAGTTATTTAAAAGCCTGCATTTTGGGTAAAAAATTGCTTTTGTCTCAGTTTACGCCCCAATGACGTTTGAGCCAGACTTTTTTAATTCATTGACTTAATTATTATTAGAACTGTCTGACTTTAGTTTAATGATTGATGCTCATATGAATGCTGTGATGAACTTGGCTCTTGATAGATTGCGTATGCAGCGGGGAAGTACGCAGAGAGGTGGTGCGGGATATGAGAAAGGGCAAATCTCCTGGTTTTGATGAAGTACGCCTTGAGTTTTATGCTCTCTCGCAGACTTGAAACATACATGTCTAAATTAATCCATCATGATCAATCTTGTCTTACTTTCTTTAGGGATCAATTGTTTTGCGCCTCTGTTAAGTACATTTTTGGAGAATAACCATCCTTCTTTGTGGGTAATTGATCTATTTTACGCCATCTACTTGGTTAGTCTCTGTTTCATCATGCCTTAATAGTTTGCTTTTCTAAAGGGGTAAACCTTAGCTTTAGCGCCTCTAGTTTTACGTATTTAAAAAACACTTCAAATCCCGGGGGCGTCGTGCGGGGGGGTGGGGCTTACAAACACCCAAGACTCAACGGTACAAAGAGACTGGAGACAAAATCCGGTTATTCTATCTTTGTTATTTGAAAAGACTAAATCAAGGCATGCCTCCATAGTAGTTTTCTAAAATGCCTTGACAAATTGCGTTTTAGGAAAAACAACAGGATTTATTAAGACTCGGTTGGTGACAGATAATGTTCGCCGTTTGCGTCATGTTATACATACAGCCATGGACATCGAAGCCCTGTGTGCAGTCCTTTCAGTAGACATGAAAAAGCTTTTGACCATCTGGAATGGAATTCTCTCTGGTCGGTTCTAAAATACATGGGATTGCAGAGTTTATCAAAATGATCAAAATGTTATATGTGAATCCCTCTGCAATGGTGCTCACAAGTATCAAATGCTCACCACAGTTTGCGATTTCCAGAGACACTCGTCAGGGCTGCCCTCTCTCCCCGTTGTTGTTCTCTTTCACTCGAACAAGAAGTTCACCAATCTACTACTGTTGCTCCTATAAGTATCAAGAATACACAGCATTACATCTTTCTTTTCCCACATCATGCTGATGTCATTACTGGCTTGAAGACCATGTGTTATTATTTATTAAAAACATCTCCCAAATGCTCCCCCACTTACTTGCTCTATTTAATGATTTCAGTGCTCTCTCGGGATATATAATCAACTGGTCTAAGTCTGCCCTGTTACCTCTGAATACCTCAATGACTGATATGGTTTTGCCTGCAAACATACAGGTAGTCAAGCATTTTAAATATCTTGGTGGACATTCACCCATCTTTACACTTGACTGTACTCACTAACTTTAATACGATTTTCAGAGAGGTCGAGGTGGACTTAAACAGATGGATGCAGCTGCCTACCTTGCTCCAAGCCCATATATCCACAATACAAATGAATGTACTCCCATGTATCAATTTTGTCACTTCGATGCTTCCACTCCCTCCTCCCTCGGATACTGGGGTAAATTGTAATCGACAATCTCTAAGTTTGTATGCAGAGGAAAGCGGTCATGTCTCAAATTCTATATATTTCATTGTGAGAAATCCTCAGCAGGATTGTTCCTACCAAATTTTACATTTTATTTGTGGTCATTTGTGTTGTGACCGATCACAGTGTGGTTTGATGCTGACACTCTTGTTTCAAGGCGACAGCTAGAAGAAAATTTAATGTCTCCACACAGACTTCAAGATTTGTTTTATTCTGGTATTTCCCTTAAACAATACACATTACGCTTTGGTCCTATAATCTCTTATTTGATAACAGTATGGTGATTGCTAGAAAAGCACACTAAACTTTGAACAAAAAGGTATTATCACTTGCCTATTTTTCACAATACTGCACTCTTGTCTGATGGCCCTTTTTTCCCTCAGTAGAGTGATAGGGGTGTTCATACTTTGGCAGATGCTACTAAAAACAACTACCTTCGAACATACCAAGACCTGCAATTGCATTATAATTTACTAGGTACTTCTTTTTTTTATTTACACTATACCCGCTTATGGTGTTCCCTAGGGGACAGAGTTACCATCTCATGCTTTACATGATATGTTGAACATAGGGGGTAAAACAAAGGGGTTGGTCTCCACACTTTATACTCACCTATTAAGAGCCTCCTATAAACCATTGGCTATTGATGCTATTTGGAATAGGGACAACTTCTGCAAATGTAGAGATTTGTTGGGATACTGTTTAGGATAATCTATGCTGTGCTTCCAAAAACCCTAATCACCAGCTGATCCGTTTCAATTTTATTCACAGAATATACCTAAAAAACCTCATCGGAGATGATTCCAAATCAAATTCACTGATACCCCATTGTGTGTGCTTTGTCCTCAGGGAGCCATTCAACTTTATCCACTATACTTGGGAAAACTATTCCATGTTCCCCTCTAGTCCTTTTGTTGAATGATGATTCATCATGGATCTGTCTCTATGGCAAAAATGGATTTGGCTCGCTGGCCTTACTGCTGCTAAGAAAATGTTAGCCCTGTGCTGGCAGCCTCCCCATTCCCTGCCTTGGCATCAGTGGACCCTTGCATTCCTTGACATTATTTCTATCGCTTGGGTGCATGGGGCCAGGGAAGGGATTGTACAGGCCTGGGGAGCAGCCACAATACCATTAAATTACTGATAAACCAGTCCTCAGCACTCAGTGTCTGGTGTGGATTCTCTGGGTAGGGGGTGGGGGGTTGGAAGGGGTTTGCCACTTGGGAAACGGGGAAACGGGGTTTGGTGTTTGCCCTCCACCCCAAACCACAAAACGGTAGACCCTCCTTTCCCCCCACCCTACCCCTCTCTCCTATCCCCCCCCTTTTATCAATGTTCTGTTGTTTTGAATTACTGTATTGTATTTCTCATTTTGAAATAATCACAAAAATAAATTATCACTTGTGAACAGCTATTTTATACACCCGTGGCTCAGATGTATCCTTCCCCCAGTACAAAATAGTTCTTATACTTTGTCTTTAGAAGCTATACTTTTGCTAGAAAAACATATTATACTGCTGAGTACATTTGCATTTTTTTTTAGATGTTTAAAGCTATTTCACGAGGCAGGAGCCAGATCAGTGTAAAAGGACTACTAGAATAAAGAGACTAGTGCTTGTGACTTTAGCAACAGAGTAGGGGTTTCCCCTTAACTACTTGGAGAACCGCCGTCACTGAGGTGAGGCCGAGCCGATCGGCCTCCAAGTTCAGGAAGCAAGGTAACTTTCCCCAAGGGGAAATTAAGGAAGGATATTGGACGACCTGATGTCTCCCTGGCTTACTGAGATGTCTAATTGAGAGTTCAAATTGGATAGTATCCAGTGTTATTCCTAGGATCTCAAAAGAGTGCACTGGAGCAATGGAAATGGAGAATGAGGAATTAAAATTGTTGCACAGCTGTCTGCCGCCGGAATATTTGATGGGTCTTCCATGAGAATCTTTGCTTATTGAAAAATCAGACAAGGCGGAGCTGAATAATGAATAGGTGAAACTCCAGAAGCACGATTCTTAAAAAAAAGAGTGTTTTTGAGAGCAGGGGAAGAGTTGGGCTGATGAGGAGGCTGCTTTTGGACACAGGGAGGTAGAATGGGCGGTGGAAGCACAAACTCTATAAGCGTTAGCATGGAAACCACTGAAGAATCTATAAAGAGATCAGGATCGAGCTAAGACCAGTCAATCGGTGTATTGTCCAATGCTAACTGAGAAGCTGCTTTATGATACTCAGAGAGAGATCAACAATGAGTCCAATCATCAGTGAGCATAAACTTCACAAAGGACATCGCAAAAAAACAGAAAATGCAAGCACAAATTCTCTAAGAGTAAGATTTTTACACAGCTGAGGATCCCGAGATTTAAGAGTAACAGACACATTTCCACAGTCAACTACCATGAGATCCAGGTTACAATAAGTATTGAGATCAAGTTAACATTTTTAACCTTCAATAATTTTGCGTCTCACTTGAGAAGAGAGTGGTGATGAACTACTGAAGCAGAAGAGGATTCTGAACTAGATGCAGTCACTAGAGCGAAGATTGAAACAGCGGGAGAGACAAGCGCTGCTGCTGGTGCCACTGATGAGGAAGTAATGTCTGCCAGTTCCATCGAGTGATCTATCTAGTGCATCCAGGCAATCAGATACAGTAGAAACTGAGTTGGAAAGAGGATGAATGAGTTGCTAGATATTGTTTAAAATTCTGAGGAAGGATCAGATGAAATTGAAAACTGAGGAGTTGTGGTTGTGGTATGTGAAGCAAGTGAAGCTTGCACAGTAGGGTTGGAGCATGAACGGACAAGTTTGGATCTCTGTTGTAACTTTGGGGTAAAACAGGCTCAGCTGATATGGAACTACAGTATGAAATGAATAAAGTAGCTTGATCGCTTCCTGCTTCAGTGGGCAATCCTTTTTTGAAAAGAGCTTTCAGGAGTTTGTTGTGTAAAAGTTGCGCTGGAGAATTGTGCTGAAGTTTGATGTGTTTAAAGCGGTGAGAAAGACTAGGAGCTTCCTGAGCTTGGGGAGCTGAGACAATGGGACTGGGCAGTAGAGGTCAAAGCAGCTGGATTGGCGGAGGCATGATGGAAATGTTTGGCAGCATTGTCAGATGGAGGAGAAGCAGGACAGGTAGATTTCTTTGAGAATCTTTTTGGTGTATTATTTGTTAAAGGAAGACAGTCAGAAAGAGAAAAAATCTTAATCGGAGTTAGATGAAAACAAAAGCTGCCTCAGGTGAGTAGTCATCTTAAACAGATTGAAAACAAAGTTTTTGTTTTAAGTTTGAGTCTGCAAATCTACGTGGTAAATGCAAACTGAAAAGCTAGACAAGAATTATGGAGTTGGCTACAGTTTAAATAGGGTGACTGACAGATATTTTAGCAGGATAACACAATGTTGTAATTTTTCCAAACAGTGGATTTAGATGTACGCTTTCCAGCAATGGAACTTTTTTTTTACTCCATCAGCCTTTATACAGATATCCCCACTTTATATCATGATTGCCATGTTGGTGCCCTCTCAGGTTGGGAGGGAGATTTGCAGCTCAGATTAATTCTCTCCCTGTTACATAACCTCAGAAAGAGCAACAGACAAATCAGGGCACAGTGGGGATTATTTCTCTTAAGCTGTGCATGTAGCTCTCAGATTCCCTCTGGTTACATACAATTGTCCAGACCAAAAACACTGCAGAATTAAAAATTTAAAACAAAACACCTGACACCTTTATAGAAAATACCCTGGTATTCCAGTCTTGGTAAAGTTAAAATAAACCTGCACTGTCGAGGTCGCAAAACAGGCACACAAACACACCTTCCATGATAATTAACTAAAAATAAAACAGCCATTTTGTTGCAGCCAAGGAAGTCAACCCACGGAGTCATCATACTCATTGCAAGACATTGTCAAATGTCAAATGTAAACTAACAGCTATACAATAGAACCTCAGAGTTACAAACACCTTGGGAATGGAGGTTGTTTGTAAGTCTGAAAATCAGTTTTCAACAATTTTAATAAATATGTACACCTGCGATCTGCATTCTGAATCTGGCAAATAATACAAGGATACAGCACAGTAATAGAATACTCACGTGGTTGTTGTCAGCATTGCCACTGCCAACGTTGCCACGGCTGGAGGGCAAAGCATCACTATTACCAGAGTACCCCGCGCTGATATCCACATTTCTGCTCCCAGGGCCACCACCACTGCTGTAGTGCCCCACGCCGCATGTCCAGAGGAGACACAATTTTGCTGTCAGCATTAGCGCTGCCGGCATTGCCGTTGCCAGAGTGCCCCGTGCCACTGTCAGCATTGCCACTAGCAGCATTTTTGCTGTCGGAGTGCCCCGCACCACTGTTAGCATTGTTGCTACCAGTGTTGACACTTGTAGTCGCACATCTGGAGAAGCCAGCATTTCCACTGCTGGAGTGCCCTGCACTGCTGTCAGCATTGTCTCTGCCAGCATTGCCATTGCTGGAGTGCCTTGCACCACTGTCAGCATTGGGACTGCCGGAATGCCTCACACTGCTGTCACTGTTGGGGACACCCCAGCAGAAGGAGGTGAGGAGATCCCTTCCACCACAGCCTCGATCTCCAACCTGCCCACCAGAGCCTATGTAGGGAAAGATGGACATGATGGTGGGGGTTGATGTTTTGGGGGGGGGAGGTGGCCGATGGCGGGGAGGTATGTGGCAGTGTGACGGCCCTGCTGGTGCACAGGTATGTGTGGGGAATGTTGGGTAGCAGGGAGGGGGTTAAATTCCTCCCTGCAAAATCACGTGGGAATGTGGCTGGATCCAAAAATTGAATAAATGATTAAATGATTAATTAAGCTTCAGCTACAGGTGTATGAAAAGGGTGATCACAGGTTTTAGTTTAGAATTAGTGGAGATGTACTATTGGTGATAGAGGTGGAGGTGTCTGTTGTGTGTTGGTGTGCTGTGTTTACGTCCGTGAGTGTTTTGTGTAGTCCTTTTGTTTTGGCCCTTGTGCCTTTTATTTTGTTAATGTGTTTTGTTTGATGTTCAGTGTATTCCTTTATTAAACGTGTGCGATAGTGCTTAAGCCTGCAGCTTTCTTGTTTCTGCGTCTCCTTCCTTGCAACCGCGTCACAGTACTGCTTGTTTTTTTTTTTCTTTTTTAAACAAAATTCACAATGCAGCTTTCTCAGTCATTCAGTTTCCTTTGGCTTACAAAAAAAAAAATTGTGCTTTGTTTAAAACTAAAATGTTCCTAATAAAACTGCCCATACATGCTTCAAAGTCTGCCTCACCTTTCTCTGGATACATTTGTGGTACAGTAAGTTTGCCTTCTTCATGACCAGCGCACCGCTTATTGTAGTGTCTATCTGTTGCATTGTAGGCATGGTTAAATGATTTATTGCAGCTGAAAGTGGGGTGTTCGATAGGCTAATCAGTTCGTAGGTTTGGTTTTCGTAACTCTGAGGTTCTACTGTAGTATGAACAACAAAAAAGTAAAGTCATGAAGCAGAATGTACAGGGAGTAAATCAATAAGCTGTTAAGTATATTAAAAACAATGAATAGCTGTACAAAATACATAGCAATAAATCAATCTCTGGGTTCATTATGAATCCCACAATTTTCACTAACTTTATTCTTGTGGTTTATGGCATCATCCAAACCCCTTATATGAATTACTGCCTAGAATTTAATAAAACCAGTTATTCTATCATGCTAGTCTTTTTTACATAATAATGATGGCTTAGGCTTCCAATGCATAAGCCTGTTTCTGGACACACTTAGTCAGTAATAGATGGTGGTCTAAAACATTGGATATGGTGTTGATTCTACAAAATTGGAAAGAATAAAACAAATCAAAAAAAGCATACTCATAAGACCCCCCTCCTTTGTTAATATATAGAACATACATAAAAGTACTTTGTGATGGTAGTCCACTATGAAAGGTGCTATATAAAATAAAATAAAGAACACAGAGCCTCAAGTTTATAAAGACTTATAACTTCTTATGTCAGGTTGATGTACAGTATATAGTTCCTTGTTGTGGAAGTTATATCTTGTGTGTTTATTTGTAATGTATTAGAAATAGACTAGTTTTGCTATGTGGACCAATTTCAGGACCAGATCCTCTAGCCAGATTTAAAATGGGCACCTGTGGCAATAGCTAGTTTCTCATGTTATCCTAATCTTGTAATCAATTGGCATCTCAGTCTGTTGAATTGAATATAAAGGCAAGGGCCAGATTTCCAGTGAACTGCAAACCATACGATCAAAGACAAATGTCTTAGTATTCAACTAAAGAGCAAAACTCTGTAATCAAGAGGCAAGTGCTTGCCTTATGTTGATGTCAGTATTATTCACTCATAAGCTGCTTGGAGGTGATCCATTACGTTCTCCCCCAGCTTAATCCAAAATCATCCATGAGCATTACCACAAGCACGTGGCCACTTAGGCTCATGGAGTTTCAACGCGAAGGTCGTAATCTGTGACACTTTCCACCCCCCAGGATCCGGAGTGACTTCAGTAAATCACTTGCAAGCCACCATATATGCTATAGCTTATAACAATGTAAAGAACACATACATTCAATTGGTTATTTCAACCATATCAGTCAGAATGTTTTCCCATAGGACAACACTGTAACGAATTGGCATCTAGTCCATTGATTTGAATGGAAAGGCAAGGACTGGACACGAACCGCAAACCATGTGGTTGAAAGATGAACGTATTACCATTCAGCTAAAGACCAAGCTCTGTAGTCGAGAAGCAACCATTTGATCCAGAGACAAATATCTTACTAGTCAACTAAATTGCAACCTCTGCAGTCCAAAGACAAGTATGTGTGTTAAGCTGATGTCACTCATATTAACTCAGCAGCTGCAAAGAGCAGAGTCATTAGTCTCTGCTCCCCTCAAGAGAAAAACAATGTAATAATACATAAGAGTTCTTGAATTTGCTACTGAAGTGGGTGTATTTTTTTCAGAATGGTACAACTGAACCTTTGTGGCTTTGTTTCTTGACTGCTAAGCATCCCATAATGCTAATCAAAAGATCTAAAAATTATATTTATTAGTAATATCCTTTTAAGAATTCTAACTAAACAGCAGTATTTTATTGAATAACATGTTTAACCATCGGTGTTAAACGGTGAAATCCAGGCGTAATGATTGTAAAGGTCATATTGGTGATTTGCCTGATCGCAGGGTAAAATAAACCTGCACATTTTATTATGTAATATAGTTCCTGAAGATGCCCCTTCCATGCTGTCATGTGTACACAACGTTACCATAGTCAATAGATGGAAGCAACAGTTGCCCACTGATTTAATGCATTGAATGTGAATATTTAAAAAGACAGGGAGGATAGATTCAGCATGTCAGCATCCCTGGCAATGATGCTACAAATCTTTTTTTTTTTTTAAGGTGTTTTTTAAGAATAAAGGATTTTTCTGAGCGATAACTTATCTGTTTAATATTTAAGAGATGTTAAGTGAGAGCATGGGTTCAAACTTTGAAAACTGTCTGACAAAATATAATAGTTGTAGAAAAATTGGAAAATGTAAGTAGAATTTGAAAAAAAAAAAACAGTCTGCAGTGAATGCAAATGTGTGTAGCCATGTGACGTGCCATGCCATCCACTAGGGCAGTGGTTCCCAGCCTTTTTCAATGTAGGGACCACCTTGGTGTTTGGATTTGTACTATGGACCACTTACCAAGCATTTTTTCATTACAACATGGTTAAACTAATTTGTATGTGTATATGTATAAGTACATGTACAAAGTAAAGTATTTAGATAACGTACCTAACGATGGGATTCCTAGGCTTGAATCTTCGTTACCAGTTCATCAAGGAATGTTGTAATTTTTTCACATTCTGAATGCTTTGTAGAAAAATACAGTCTCACCTTTGCAGGATTAAGAGTTTTGTTTGACAAAATCTCATGACAAATAATGTACTGGGGCTTGGGTCCTCCTCGGATCCAGTAAATACCAGTGCTGGTCACTGCAACCGTTATCTCGTGTAACAAATTATCCATTTCTAACACAACTTATTGCACTCATTGAGTGGCCAATAATTACTGCACACCTGTAATAAAAGAAAATAGATAAAGGGGAAAAATGCAAACTACATACATATCTTATAATTATATACAGTGTGGTTAACCCTTTAAGGACCAAGCCTTTTTCTTTGGGATGGTCCCCCGGACCAGGTTTTTTTTTTTGCTGTAGTTGACTCTTCCTATAAACATTCACTAAAAATCTGTATTTTACATTAGCATCTTGGAAATGGTGTCCTTTTTTCAGAACACTCTGGGGAACATTATAAAGTACTTCAGAAATCATATAAACTTTTCACATTAAACATTTCACATTAAAAAAAAACATTTTTAACATTAAGTATTTGTTTATTATTATGCATTCTACTCAGAGATACATGTATAAAAATGTGTTGTTACTCTATGACCCGAGGGACCTTACAATACATCCTGAAAATTTTATTGAGACATATTGATGTTTGGGCAAATTACAAGACCTGAGTTTTACCGGAGTGATTGCAGTGACATAATACACATTTATAATACACAATGACACAATACACGTTTATTCTCAGGGTCTTCATAAGCAATAACGGACACTTCTCTGGATTATTTTCTCAAAATAAATATTCATAAATGAAACCATTACCATTATTATCAATAATAAGGAAAAAAAAAACTTACCTCACCAATTTAGTTCATGAAATAGTATCTGCTTATACCACTCTTTTATATTTATAAATATATACCATACTAATTTCTTGATCTTGATTAGACCACTAAATTTCTATTTATATATATTCTATATATATATATATATATATATATATATATATATATATATATATATACATAATAATGTTCTACAAGTCAAATACATCAGATGTGCTTTCACATTTTTTCTTAGCTGTAAACAAGTTATTTTGTCATGTTTTGTTTCTCTGTGCTGTTGAAAATGTGTCCATCCTTTAAAAATGAAATGCCCGTCTGTGACAGAGTGTGGCAGTGTTGCTCCGCCCCGCACGGGGAATTGCACTTTATTAATTCACGTGCAGTTGTACCAAGACTCCAATTGAATGATTGATTAGCAATCGAGTCTCGGTACAGCTGCATAAAAGCAACATGTTTTCACTCACTTGGGGTTGTGTGGTCGGTGAGTGGAGAAAGGGTGTGGAGAGAAGAAAGTAAAAAAAGTAACATATATAATAATAGCAGCTCACCGTGTTTGTCTGTGTAGTTTGTTTTTGTTTGTCTCTTTGTTTTGGCTGCCAGTGCTGTGTCCTGTGTTTTGTTTGTCTTTGCAACCTTTTATTTTCTGCTCTGTTTAATTATTAAATGCTTTGCAAAAACAATCACTCAGCTTCACCAAACTCCACCTCTCCGTTGTTTATTTCCTGGTTCCTGTTTCTGGTCTGACGTCACCCACTACAGCCGTCTTTGTGACACAGAGACAGAATGATTCTTGGTAATAAATCTCCCTCCCGACCTGTGGGGGCGTTGTGTAAAGGGAACAGAGTGACCTTGTCTAGATGGCCAGATATTTAATTCCCAGGGTTACACGAAAGTCTGTCATCTAGAAAGGGGAGGAACTACGATACACTAAATCATCGACCCGGAAGGGAAACGATATGACAGCCGTGGATTGGAGGAGTGGTTGCACTTGTTAACCAAGGGGATGTAATGAAGTAATCTGTTCCTTTGAATGGTTAACGCTGAACCGGAAGAAAACCTGTATTGTTATCATGAATGTTTTGTTTGTTTGTCATGTCTAAAGAATTGCCTGTTTGTTGTTATAAGATGGCTAACACGATCCAGAGCTGTCGCCAAAGGCCAGCACTTATCCAAACATCACTGCATCATTCTTTACAATTAACTGTATTTGCACCACGAGCACTATAGCACTCACTGTGGACTTGTGATTGTGTTTGTGTTACGTGCGGGTATTAAAGATCGGGACTATTATTTTGGGACCAAACCGTGGATTAGAACAGAGCAGTACACGCAGCTGTATTGCCTGTTGTCATTATTTACTGTCTTTTGTCATCAAACCATTGGAATATAAAAATAAAACATCATTGCACCTGGATTATCTTTGTCTGTTTATTAATTACCACAACACTACTTCCCCTCATACTGTTAGCCACTTTGCCACACCGCCTCAGTGACGTCACAAAAAAAAAAAAACAAGAAGGCAGCGATTTTCCTTACCTATTTAATGTTATGTGTTAACAAACTGTACTGCAAATTACGGTGGCCTAGCAATTCACAGAAACGAAGTGCGCTTTTTATCCTGTTTACCCTATCACAGGCCCAGAATGACACTGAATGTGCTGTTTGTTGTGTTGCTTAGAAATGCGTAACATAATTTGGGGAGTTGTTTGTGGACAATCTGGACCATCGTGGACCACAGGTTGGGAATCACTGCTCTAGAACTATACAAGCTCATGGGAAATCAAAAGGATCTAATGTAAATGACTTTACAAGGGTCTTAATTGGTGGCTGCAATTGTCACAAAGACAGCCAGAGTGGGTGGCGTCAGACCAGAGCCAGGAAATAAACAACAGGAGAGAGGTGGAGAAAATAAATGGTTGTAACAAACACAAAAACATAGGACACGGCACATTCACCAAAACAAAAGAGACAAACAAAATGGACTAACACTACACAAAACACGGTGAGCAGATATTTTAACTTTACGTTATTATTTTATTATTTATTACCTCCGTCTCCAATCCCGTTCTCCACTCACCGAACACCCAACCCAGAGTGGGTGAAAACATGCAGCTTTTATGTAGCTGTACCGAGACTCGATTAGCAATCATTCATTCAATTGGAGTTGCGGTACAACTGCACGTGAATTAATAAAGTGCAATTCCCCGTACTCACATATTGTTACTTTTTACTTGCACGTGAAGTGCTGTGCACATCCTCGTGCCTAAATGCAAATATACATTTTAATGCACAAGATAATGTGACTCAGCGGTTAAGTCAGTTGTAACAGACTGGGAGGTTTGGTCATGGTCTAGGCTGATTCAAACAATAGATTTCCAAGGGTTAAATAAATCCTGTAAAGTAAATCCTGCTTCATTAATTAAAGAAATGAAATAGAAAAACATGGGAGGTAGAGCAAGCCACTCGGCCCTCAGTGTATCTCCCTCTGGAAAGGAGATGGGTAGTCAGTACTGGTTTTTGCTATATGATTTTATCATTGAAAAAATGATTTTCAATAATTCTTAAGCAGACTTCCAAACTTTGTGTGCTGTACTGTAAATACAATTCTTTACTGGTTTTTCCATTATACAGGTGTAATGTCCACTGGGTGCTAAATTCAGATGAACAAATGTATTATCTACAATGATTTACTAGTAATAACGCCACAACTGCTGTGACACACGGTATTGTATTTTTTGTCATTCTATCCTTTCAAAATGATCTTTTGGGGGGGTCTCAATTTATGTGGTAAACAAGCAATAGTTAGATAACTTAAAGGGGAGTCTTAGTAAACCACTTTAATGTCCTGGGAGATCAGCCAGTATACATCAATGGAAATTGCCAGGATTTCCCGCCTTGTGCAACACAAGTGACCTGATAAGATCTCCTCAGCCTTAATAGGCAAATGTTCTTGTGTATTAGATTAAATCTCATCCACATAACTCATTCAGTTCAGTAGTCAACTTTACCATTATTAGTGAGCTGGAATGTAAGACTGCGCTGCCCTTGTTTTTACAACAAATCTCGTCCAATCAAACCACCACGACTTCCAGAAACCAATCAAGGAAACTTAATACCAAGCCTTACTCTAAATTTAATTAGTTTTGTATTCTTATGACTCACACAGTTGCAGGTCCCTTGAATGAAACTCATAGAGATAAAAATAATCTGTTTAGCAATGGGAATTTGGTTCAATGCTTTCCTGTCTTAATGCAGTTCACAGCACCATAGACTTAAAAGGGTTACTGTTTTTTTTTTTTTTTTTTTTTTTTTAATTAAGCTGAGAGGCATTTGTATTCTATATATATGCACTATATATTCAATATTCAATAAAAAGGTCTGGCCTCGTGTGAAGCCAAGAACTTAAATGACCAGTCAGACATGCATTAAAAATCATGAAATATCAGCGGCAGGAATTAGTAATTTACTGTCAATGTGGCCCAACCAGATACAAACTAAATCAGTGCATTATTAAATTGTGAAATAACAGAGGAGTACTGTATTTCACCAATAAAAACGAAACAATTAAGATCAGGCACTACACCAGAATGAAATAGGTAGAAAAAAAAATCTATGTACAGAAAGGTGTTTTGGCTGACACAGCTATTTCCACAAGGATTAAAAATGCACAGAAAATACCTACATGTTTTGTATTTTGTTCTTCTACATTTCAATGCTCCATCATTTGAAGCTTAGTAAGTCCCAATTTTATGAAACATAGAAAATATGTTTGAACTTTCTGACAGGCTGAAATTGCAATAGTTTATCAGGTACTTATTTTGACTTAGAACGATAGATACTGTTGGTATCTTTACACATGGAACCATGGCAACCATTTAAACACTTGGTTACAAAGCTTTGCAAACCCAAGATAACTTGTATTTGTACTGTTATATCCTGTAAGTATATCTGACAGGGTAGCATCATGGCCAAGCTCTTACCGCCAGGAAGAGAGACTCAGAACCCAAGAATGCTGCACTTTAATAATAAAACAATACAAACACTAAACAAAACACATTAACAAACAAAACGGCACAAGGGCCAAAACAAAAGATCTATGCAAAAGATTTCACAGACATAAACACAGCACAGCAACATAAAACACACCACTCCACGTCTATCACCAACATTACGTCTCCACTTATTCCAAACTAACACCCATGATCACCGTTTTTATACACCTGTGGCCTGAGCCTAATGAATCATCAATTCAATTTTTGGCTCCAGCCACATTCCCACATGTTTTTTCAGGGAGGAATTTAATCCCCTCCCTGCCAAGAATATTCCTCACACCTGTATACCAGCAGGGCTTTCACCCTGCCACACTGCCACAGTACACTTGAGTTCTGTGAGAGGGGTTTGCCTTCAAAATGTTAGACTCATGCACTGCTTTCATGGTGCAAAAATGCAGGAGTACTTATTGAAGCCAGGGACTCTTCATTTTATTTTGGACTGCTATAGTGTTCTCCTGCAGGTGGCACCCTTCTCCTCTCCGGTAGGGTCACAGTAGGTTGAGAAGCAGCCTCTCTTCTGACAAATTGAGTTATTATTAACTATTTTCCTGGATTCTGGCAGACCCTATTTTAGACAGACATCTATTGTCTGTTGCTTATTGTCACTCAAAATCTACTACCTTTTTTCAACTAAAATGTGTCATTTTTAACCAAGTTATATCCCTATCCGGCTGTTAAGAATATGCAAGTTAGCAGGAATCCATTCTGCATATAAGACTACAGCACGGAGGCCATAAATATTATGAACCTGAACTCCGACGCGAGTGCAGAGCGTTAATCAGCTTTGCAAAGACTGTTCAAAAACACAGCAGAGGTTCAGGTTGGAAGCTTAGAGAATTTCTAATTTGCTCATTTTGAGTGTGCACTGGAGAACTGCTTACTTTGTTATTCACATAAACCTTAGAATAAAGGGTTTAAGCATGTGGCGCCAAATTGTATTGACATGTTTTTCTAATTCAGTAGGATCTATCACACTAATCTATAAAACAGCCACCCATTAAGGCAATGAAGACGGCCGAGAGGTAGTGCGGACCAAGCTGAGGCTAATGCTTTATGGTTCATACCTTTTACATTATGTTGATTGTTATAATTCTGGTCTTGCTGGTTGCTGAAGTGTGCTCTATTAAACGAAACAAAAGTGTGATTTCTGCATTTGACTCATACTATAAATATCACAGTATTACACAGTAGGTCTTCACTGGTTTCCCTTAATGGTTTTGACCAACGATAGGACGTATATATATATATATTATATAGATATATATATATATAATATATATATATATATATATATATATAATATATATCTATATATCTAGGACACACACACACACACACACTGAGTTCAGGTTTCAGAACAATGATGAGCTAGTTGATCTCCTGCAAATCTGGCACAGGAGTAGTTGCACCCACAAATAATGTATTGCCTATAATATTGGCAGTTTTAAGAACTGAAGGGGTATTTACTTAAAAAAAAAATGCAACTTTTTTTTTTTTTAATTATAGAATATGAATACACGTTTCTACCCCTCAGTATTTAAAGTTATGAAAAATAAATAAAAAAATAAAGCAAAGCAAAAAACCATTTAATAACATTCACATTACTGACAGTTTAAGTTGTTTCTAAAGGAATATAACCAAGAAACCAACGGGCTTGAATAAAATCGTACAACCCAATCTGGTACTCCCACCCCATCATTGGTAGTTTCAGGCTGACAGATGCCTGGGTATTTTAATCACCGGCACTATTTAAAAGACAGTGAGAACACTGAAAATGCAGAGTCGTTAAATCTCAAGGCAGACCACTGCATGGCACCCCTGCTTGGATGTCAGTATCTAACACTATATACTGATATACTATTATTTTTTAAATAAAATCCCATGATATTAACAGTGATACTAAGTTTAACATCCCATTTTAGTTACAAGTGACATTGTGATTCCACAATTATTGCTTCGATAGCACACTTCCATTGATAAAACATGTCTT
Organism: Polyodon spathula; assembly: GCF_017654505.1. Taxonomy (NCBI): domain Eukaryota; kingdom Metazoa; phylum Chordata; class Actinopteri; order Acipenseriformes; family Polyodontidae; genus Polyodon; species Polyodon spathula. The sequence continues at coordinate 96,150,770 of NC_054535.1, read as the reverse complement.
CTCCTGTTATAGAAAAACAAAATAATTATCTTTCAAATTATTTCATCTCAGCATAGTACTGTTCATTTATTGATGTTTGAATGGTCTTTGATAGAGAACATATTGCTATGAACCATGCTGAGCTCAAACGTTTTCAAAATAAGTTTCATGATATAATGAACTACAGAAGCCAAATTTACATGAATGACATGTGGGTAATAAAATTGCTTAATTTTGTACAGCTTATTTAATCTACCTTTAAGCCACATAATGAAAAGAAAGCAGGGGAAGGGTACAAACAGAATTACAATTATCAAGATATAAAATATAACTTAAGCTGTTTAGCATATAGGTATAAATTTCTAACTCTAAAGTCTCAGATGGCCACACAACTCACAGCTATGTATTTATAGTAATCTAATACAGGTATGGGTGATTTGCCACTGTAGCTCTCAGCACATGATTCTCCACCCTCTGAATCCACAGACCCTCACACACCTGATGGGTCCTCTTATCCCCTCCTTCGACACAGACATAGAAAACACAGTTACATTTGTGAGGCTCGACCAATCAGCGGCCAATGACCTTTACAGCAATGTAACAGATTATAACATTCCTCACTCAATCAGGGTCTTGTACAGCCCTATGGGGTTCACGTGAACAGCACCTGGTGACTCCCATGTAGACTGCTGGATCCAGCGCCGAGTGCCAGCACCCTGTTGGATGGTGCAAGCAATCAAGTCCTGCAAGTTAACAGTTCCGGATTGCAATACAGCCACAGACAAAGCCGATCCACCTGCACCGACCGCTGCAATATGACATATCCATGTTATTCTTGATACTAGTTTGGCTATCAGATGTCCAAAATATATGCATTTGACACATAATTTCAGACAATCTTCTGCACACTAACCCATTTTTAACAGTTTTCCAGTGCATTTGGAAATGGTGTAACACTTTTACACTTTCTTATATCTATACTGAAAATGTTTCCTCTATTTAGAAGTTTTAGGTAAACTTTATATATAGAAAACATCTAAGATAATATGTGTGTTCATTCAGCTGGATGAATATTTATTGATGTGCTTGTGTAAGATGATGTAAGCTTGACTGCAAGGTACTGTTAGGTTTCAAATACCACAGAATTCTACAGCATACATCCAAACAATAACCTAGTATTAGGCTACCAAAACTGTGAATGCTACTTTTCACTTGTCAAGTATGCACCTTGGTTTTTTGGGGATCTGGCCCATCCTGAGACTGTTGTTAAAAGTTGCTGTACATTTATCTTATAGATTAGCCACCATGTTGTACACAAGTATCAATCAATCAATTAACCAACCTTTATTTTATATAGAACCTTTCGTTATGGACCACCATCACAAATCACTTTACAAGAGTATAAACAATAGGTACAATAATAAGCCAAACCCTTACCAAAAAGTACTGAATGTGGTTATTTGTGCAGGTTACTGCCAGTATTTCAGTGGTTTCTGTAAAGTATCCATAATACTCATAGCCCATATACAGATATCATGCTGTATTATTATATCCAATAGTGCTGTAAATTACTGCAATTCACAGTATTTTATTTGAGCAGGGGGAATATCTCAGATAAATGGCACTTCATCTGGCATGATAATGTTTTACGAGGTGGCCAACAGCAGCACAAAAATCCCATCGGTTTGCAAGACAGCGAGTTAACAAGAGAAAAGCTTTATTCATGTTAAACGCGTAGGACCCTCAGGCACTGTAAAAGACAGACCCAAGGCTTGCGCGTGACGTCAAGGGAACGTGACCCGGACCTGGAGGGTCACGTGCATCCCGGATGTGGATGGGACATAATGCATTTCGGAAACATGCTAGGTACAGTAAATTGCACTAGTCTAGTGCAATAGAAAGTAAATGGGATATCTGAAAACAAAACAAAACTAAAGGGAACATCTGGATTTACAACCGCATTTCGTTGGAAAAGGGGTGTAATTGCAAGTGATAATGGTGTTTTAAAAGAAAACACATTGACCGGAACATAATATACATCATAAAAAGATTTTTTTTTTTAAAATAATTATTATTGAAAAATACTTTTTTTGTTGTTGTTGTGGATAAACAAAATAAAACAAGGTAAACTTTAAAAAAAGTTTGTTTATTTAATATTATGTTCAATTTCATATACATTTTGTTTCCAATGTGGTATTTGAAAAGAATGATTCGTGTACTAATAATGTTTTTGTTGTTAAGCAAACACGGCAGGGAGAAGAAATTCGATGTAATTTACTGGTGTAACTTTAATGTTATATTACTGTCGAAAGTAGTTTAAAAAAAAAACAAAAAACAAAAAAAAACAGTACAATTACATTATAAGACATTGGGTTTTAACGTTTTGAAGTTTAGTGTTTTGTAGTCAGCCTTTGGTGAAGTATGTGATTGTTATTTCATGTACAACTGTTACGCTATACTACGTCAAGTGTAATTAGGCTTGTAATTTTTATGCTTTTACGCTTATAAGAAATATGAGAACATACACACGTATGTGTGTATGAAATGGAGCGATCACTGTAGTCGTATGACACACTGCATTGTTTAAATAAGTTAGTCACAATGTTACACGTTTAATTTTATTTGGTAAAGGTTTGCGCGTGAAGATAGCATATAGAAATGTGAAATGTAATTGTTTGTTTTCCAAATAAAAGTAAGTCATTGCCTGTTTGTGAAGGGAACCTGTGAATGCAAATTGACAGCTCCGAATTTCCTCAGACGAGATCACTATATGTATATATATATATATATATGTATATATATATATAGCTTAGTTGAAAAGCCAAGGAGTTATTGTGCTGCAGCTGTATATACCTTCAACGAGCAACATTGCATAGACAGAAGTGATGCAAAGAAGAAACGTAAAAACCTTAACATCTTTTTAATTAAGAGTAACTTATCGTAAGCCCCCCAAAATGTGTTTGTAATTTTATCTTGAACTTGAGAAACATGCACATAAATTGGTGGTCGCCTTTAAACCTTAACCTGTATAAATAAGTAAATACTGCATTGATGGTGAAATTAGGTAGGGGTGTGTGTGTGTGTTTTTGTTTGTTTGTTTTGTTTGGTTTTTCTTTTTTTAAAACCCATCGTTTTTATTTCCTAGAATATATCGAAACTTGCAGAAAAAAAAAATATAAAACATTTTTTTTGTACACACATTTTAGATTCAATGCATATTTATTCATGTGTGGCGTTAACATTTGTTTTAAAAACCGATAGGTCATTGCGGTTGAAATTAAAAGTTATACACTATTTGACATTTTATTTAGATTTATTGTGTTTTTTTCTTCGTTACATTGTTCCAAAGCTCAATTTGAGATCGTAACGTGGTTATTGCAGCCTGTACTTTTATATTCCTTGCAGATATATGTAGAAGGAAAACATAGGTACGTGTTTTGGACTAACTTATCAGAAACAAGTAGTCAAGTGTAAACTGGGAACGAAATAAAATCACTAGACAGAAGCTATATGAAGCCTTTTTTCGCTTTCTGATTGATCTTTTCTTTTAAACGAACCGCCGGCAACTGCAGTGTTAAAGCTTAAGGTATGAAAAAGGCTGTTACTGTAGCTGGTTGTCGGTGCCCATTCGTACTGTTCATAGGGTCGCACATGGGTAGATAAACTCGGTTGAATTGAAGCTGCAAATGACCCACCGGGGAACATTTAATAAAAAGGCCTGCTATTTTCCTCCACATATTAAGGATTTGCACACATGCAGAGCCTCCTTTCTGTTTCAGCGCCTGTGGTATGTTGTTGAATGCGTTTTCCACTTCCATCACCCATGTTTAACCTGCTTGCTGAGTTGGAGAGGGTTTCTTTTAAGCCAGTTTCTTCTTTCTGTTCCGGATGCATTCATTTTGTTTAAACCTCCTGTTGCATAATGATGTGCTGAGAGTGACTTGGTTTTAAATTCAAAGTGTAATCTTGCAAGTCAGAACAACTGGATTTTGAAGAAGATCTCAAATAGTGATTCGATCTGTTTGTTCCCCCTCCAACCCCCCCCGCCCCTAAGTCAGTTCGGGACCTAGTAGCTTCTGATCGCGATTTGTTTCCATGTTTTTAGGTTTGTGTGATTTTGCTAAAATGCATCACCAACAGCGAATGGCTGCCTTAGGGACAGACAAAGAACTGAGCGATTTACTGGATTTCAGTGCGGTAAGCAATTATTATAGATATTATGATATTGTAGAGAATTTGGTTGCATTTTTTATATTGAAACCATTTTATAATTTTCTGTCGCATATATTTAAGGGAATTGCTGTAGGGGGGTTGTGATTCTGTACATTTGCTATGGGTTGTAATTGATTTGAGAACTAAAATTAATATGGATTAAAATGAAATATTTTCCAAAACATGTACAAAGAAATATGATATTGCATTAGTAATTTTGTTGTCTTATAGATGAGAAACAACGATTTGAAAATGTTCCCAACATCAATGGTAGTATTCTACTTTTAAGTATTTTTTTCTTGTTTTGTTCTTTTTTTGGTCCTTATTCCACATTTGAACGTAGTATTTTAGATATTTGTAGAAACCCACATTTTTTTTTTAAATGTACATTTTATAATGCTAAAAAAAACTACATTTAACTAACACATTAAACGTATAGCATGCAGTTTTTATTATTTTGTTGTGGGTGTCTAATAATTGGTATGTGCTAGTTGCTGTATCAGTAATCTCAAGGAACAGTTGCAGTGAAGTTGACTGTGTGCGGTTTCTGAATGATTTATCCAAATACTGTTTACTGTTTTCCAAATTGTACCTTAAATTGGATTATTGGGCAACCTTGGGAAAATAATTTAGATAAATTGTTTTTGGAAGTTTGGACAGAAAATTATGCCTGTGGCCGTGTTTTTGAAATCCATGTTCTTTAATAACTTAATTTGTAACTTTCTGATTTAACAAACTAGCCAAAGGTAAAAAAAATAAAATAAAATAAAACCTTTGGTTTTATATTTACAGTACAGAGTATGAATTTAGGGCAACAATTATACTTTTGACTGTTCCAGCCTACCTTCTTCAGTGGATTTTCTTGTCAATTTCAGTGCAGTCCTTGATCCCATACTGTATTTTAGGGGATCTGCCAAATTGCTAGGTGGATAATTGTGAATTTCTGTAGCTGACAAAAAGGAAGCAGTTTTTTTCATTTTAACGGTATGTTTGAGAACAGAATGTTTCAAAAGGAAACAGGCCTATTTGTTGTTATAAAGATGCATGCTTGTCTTTGTTCCCAACATTAATGTGTACTGTTTTTGTACAAATATACAAATAGTAGAAAAATCCTAGTGTTAAATGTTGTATGCTTTTGTTACTCTATATAATATATGAATGTATGTCAATTTAAAATAAATACTGTAATGTATGTCTAATGGTAAAAAAACAATAGGAAAAAATTTTGATTTGGCAGAAGGAGTATTCTTTTGTTTTAAATGTATATTTGTTTTCTTTTAGATGTTTTCTCCCCCAGTAAGCAGTGGAAAACATGGACCAACCTCTGTTGGAAGTGGACATTTCACAGGCGCAAGTATGTAAATCAGAGTCTGTACTCAGAAGGTTTTTGACTTTTTGAACAGACCTCAAGTACTAACTTCTAAATTAATTTATTTTTAAGTTAGGTTTTTGTTTTGTTTAAGTACATGTGTAGTAGATCATTTTTTTCATTATGCAAGTAGCTAGCGTGAACTGCATTGCATTCACTTTCACACGCTGCAGTAAGTGTGAATTTGATAAGAGCTAATATCCAGTGGTCAATCTCCTGATTAAACTTCAGGACATATTTTTGACATTTGAGCTGTTCAGTGTTTTGCTCTGTGTAAAGAATGACAGCAGAATAATTTGAAAAATAAGAATCTCTTAAACTTGGTTCTAAAAAATGTGTTTTTCTGTTTCTTCTCCCCAAAATAAACGATGTGTTGTTTAAATATAAAATTGTATGAGAGGCTTACACCATGCAGATATAATAAACAAACAAAAGCACCAAGTCTGTTGCACATTTTCTGTTTTGACTGTAGCACAAGCATGTAAATGGTGCTGCATTGATTTGTGTCATTATTAAAAAAAATAATAATAATCTGGTTTCTATTTAAAGTTTCTAAATCTTAAACATAACTGGTTACAAAACATGTTCATTACTAGCACAAAATCTAAATATCTGTGAATACCACAAATTAGAGTGTTTTACATTTTAATGAATTGGATTGCTCCAAGAAGTCCCCATGTATAAGGTGCTTTGCACCAATCAGATATATTTAATGAACACTGAAAATAATTATGTAACATTTAAAGGTTTAAACGCAAGAGCTCTAATGAGTGTTTTGATGGTTTAGGGGGCTGTGCATCTGACCAATTGCCTCGGTTCTCCCAGGTATATGACCTACCTCTGTGATTTGTATGCTTCATATCACATGTAATGTTTAACCCTTTCAGTCCTAGTGGGACCTCAAGGGACAGCTTTATCTTCATGCTGTATGCTAACATATGCTGTCAGAAATCATATTGGAACCAAACGTGACTCCTAGGACCCAGTCTGAGGTAGTGTATAAATATACGTAGAAAATATTTTTTGTCCTGTTCATGTATTCTCAACAAAGGAGTCCCCTTTTGAATTACATATCTTAATTTCGACAAATAATTCAGGACTGAAAGGGTTAAAGGGGGGGTAAGGAGAAATCTTTTTCACTAGCATATGGATGTCTGTGTTGAACTATCCAGATATTAGGATTATCTGCTGGATCATCTATCCAAGTACAGCGATCTTGAGTGTTTAAGGGTTGACTTTTCAACTTGCATTTAAAAAAACAAATTGTGTGTTTATTAATAAACAGCATTATTTATACACAGAAGTTGACTGGTATATGGAGTGATGTCCATCCCCCCCTTCTTCCTGTAGCTACTGTATGCTTAGTAAAATTGCTTAGCTATTTCTTATTGGGCTATGGGTTTTTACTCATCATACAATATGCAACGTAACGAAACATAAGGACAAGCAGACCATTGTTTGGAGCGTTTACCAATTAATTTCTATTTGAACTATAATTATTGAGATATAATTATTTCTGTTTATTTGTTCTAAAAGGGAAGAGTGCATCAAAAAAAGAATAAACCCCCCCCCCCCCCCCCCCATCCTCTTCCCAACACTTATAATTGTGTATGTCTTGTAGAGGCAGATATGCTGATCATATGCCGTATTTTTGTTTTCTTAATCAGCATAGCTTATTAAGTCACAGTTCAGGGTAAGAATGTTTTAATAATATCCTGCTTTATTTGATGCGCTTGTATAGTGACAGATAAAGTGATCTACATGAGCCTGTGTGGTGTTTTGCTTATTCATTTGAATCTGTTTTTGTCATGCTTGTCAGTCAATCTGGACTGATTGCATTCAAAATAAAGATGAAACGAGTCTTTTAATACTATTTTTTTCCTGCCGAATGTGTTAATGTATCATACTCCCAGTAAGCAGAACAACTACAAAAAGATGTGCCCTAATTGTACAGTGGATTAGGAGTTAATGGGCATTATTATTATTATCATTATTATTATTATTATTATTACTGTCATTTATAATAATATTTGAGTACCATATATAAGTCTCCTGTCTTGTGGGGCTTTCCCTGGCAGGTCTAATAATATCTGTTTCAGTTGTAGTGAGATTAGCCGTGCACGACCTTTTAAATGTTTGACCGTGTTTTCTGTAATTATTTCAACGGTACTATAAAGCAACCAAAAACATCTAGAAACATTTAATTTTAATTTTAATATAAATATGCTTCTGGATTTGTATGGTAATTCAGGCTATTGAATTGCAGCATAACTATCTGATATTTATTGTATTACATGAGAGAGAGAGAGAGTTTGAAGTGACAACACGGGTAACAGGTATAACTGTAGGACACTATTGTAAATGAAGTAGACATCTAATGCCTTCATTGGTGTTAACGCCTGAGTGAAAAACATTTCTGCTTGACTTTCTTATAGTTTGGTTGCTGGTAACATGTCCATGTTTTTCCTCTATCTACTGTGAATATTCTGCAGTCCCCTTTACATGGGTTCCTAACTTTGTTTATACATGTGTGGGTGGGGGTTGGGGTTTTTTTTTTGTTGCTAAGAAGCTCTGGCAAACCTAATTCTTACTGTTCAATCTTTTTCAAGTTACTGTTTTTGTAAAAGTAAACCTACAAAATTGTTCAGGTGTTTCAACACAAAATGTAGAATATTTACTAACTGTGCGTTTGGTATGTCTGCACAATGCTACACAGTACGTATAATTGTAATATGCATCTTATTAAATTGAAGTGCTAAACCAACACAAAGAATAACATGCACAAAATATTACAATATGACTTGTTTATTGACAGATATGGACATGTATGCTAAGTTAAAATATTCCTTATTTGGCTTTGTTTTAAATGTAGTGCAGGATGATGCTGTTTTTCACGTTTTGCCATCAGACATTGCTGCCCTCAGTTATCAAAGCGAAACCAGCTGCTACGAGACTTTTGGAGCTTGCAGGGCAATGCTTGGTCCTGATAGGTTGAAACAATAAGCACCGCCCTCGTGGCAATGGTTAGTGCTAATTGGTTGAAACACTAAGTGCCAGCCCCCACATGGCAATGCTAATTGGTTGAAACAGTTGATTCATAATAGGCAGTGCAGATCAACCATGCTGATACGTTAACAAGAGAAAGTTGTGGGTGTGGCTGCACCGCAAGCACTCCCATTTCTCAGATTGCTTCGGCACCAAAATAAATAAATAAAAACAGCAATAAAAAATGGATGTGCCACTGGGGCGGGTTAGTATATGAAATGTATCTGCCCCAGATTAAGTCCACCCACATGTTGCGGGTGGCAATTTCAAAGTCTGCAATTATTCCAAAAGAGATTTCAGTATCTCATCAACCCCATAAGTAAATATTGACGAGTTACCTTTTTTATGAATCAGCCTTTATTTCTAAATGTTTTACATAATATACCGAAATGTTTATTATTAAACAAATGTGAGTATAAATTATTAATAATCTGCAAAGAACTACTAAGTTACAAGTTTAATGAAAAAAATATTGTAGCCAACTTAAGTAAAATCAGGGTCATGTTATTTTGAAATGCCATTGTTTGATATGTTTAGTACTGCTTAATCTAAGTTACAAAATAAAAGGAATGGGAACGTGGGAATTGAGCTCGAATTTGTTTGTGTTCCGGGTTTAATGTAAATCATGTATTTCTTACCTAGATTTAACCACCAACAGTCTACATTTAGCTAAATAAATAAATGTTAACAAACACATACATACAACTTTTGAAAATGGTACTTTCAGATATAACTTTTAAATGTTGAAAACGTGCTTCACAATTTCAACATTTAAAATCGGTCTATAAATCTTTTTTTTTTTTTTTAACTTTCTAACATAAATCTGTGACTAAATGCGTGCAACTTCAATCATTATCATTCAGCAATTAAATCCGAAAAAATAACTCTGGGTCGTTTGAAAGGTAATAACCTGGACTAGTTAGCTGCCAGTTATGTATGTATTTAACATTTTCTATCATTTAAAAAAAAAAAACATATTTTTACAGAACTGCTTCTTTAGTCATAGTCACGGCTTTAGATTATACTCTTGAGAGGCTGTTAAAGCTGTTTGTTTATTTCTGAGAATGTGTTTAATTCCTACACTTAAAATTACTCTGTCACTTGGGCCTATGTGTAATTTACTTACATAGTCTACACAGAGACTCTGTGCTAAAGAAAAGTTGCACTGGGAATAAACAAATGTGTCAAAAGGGAATAATACCATTGAACATTTGGCCTCTGCTTGGTATCTTTATATCTGTATGGAAAGGGAAAATAATCAATCTATATGTGTAAATAGGGTTTGGTGTCTAACTATTCTATGCAGCATATTTTCTTTTACAACAGTGAACATGTAGTTGTCTAGGATTTTTAAATTTTTTGCCTCGGGCACAAAGCGGTCACACAGTGGGCCAGTGGATAAACTTAGATTCAAACTCAGTATCTTTTGGCTTCTACTAGCCCTTTCCTGCTACAAGGCAGTGAGAGACTAGTGCAAAGCAATGCCAATACTGTCTTATTATGGTCTTTTACTGAGATTTGTTAAATGTACTGTCTGTTTTGAAGTGTGCTGACGGCTTCCTCCTGTGTTAACACGTTGGTATTTGTTGTTGGAGCTTAACCCAGTCAAAGATGTGTAAAGGAGTAGCCTATATGCTTGAACTTTGATGATGCTAGCTTTTTTTGTTTGTTTTTGTAATTGTTGTTGCGAAGGTATTGTCAGTCATTTGAGCTTCTGTGCCTCCCTGAAATTTGCTGAAAGAGTGCATTTGTTTGATAAGCTCTTAACCAGCTGTGTTTATTTAATTGTTTCTGTGAATCCATTATTGATGTCTTCTTTTTCTAGTATAATTGTTGGCTGCAGCAAATCAAAGTCAGAAATTAGGGAGCAGCAAGGCCAAAGTATTTTCCACTTCATAGAACCTGAAAGTGTGACACCCAGGATTTTAGAAGATAAAACTCTCCTGACACCACTGTAGCAGAGCAATATTCCACTTATTCTACAGACAAATAGAATAACACTTGCAATGCCTTTCAAAAAGCTAATGCTGTCCAGTGTGCAGAGAACTAGTGCCCTCTCAATCTGCTGAGGTAGAGCATAATGCCATCTGGTACAGTCATGAGGAAGGATGTAGAGGGTTTATGGGGGGAGAGTGGAAGAGAAGAGAGGGAATTCTGATTGTCCTTAGCAGATTTTAAAGGGATGCTTCACTTTCTCCCAGCATGATCCTTAAAATGAAGACATGGCAGAAAAAAAACAAACAAACTGAAGCTATTAGAAAAAAAAAAACTGCAAACGACAAAAAAACCCTAACATTGTTCAGACCAATGTGACCTACAAGGTGACAACTGCCAGCACAGGTTTTTGGCAGCATGAACCTATACAGTATTTTCATCAACCACACCAAAAAAAAGGGTTGTGTATTGGCCATGCCTTTGCATAGATTTACTCTGTTACTACGTGTGCACTGATACATTTGTGTTGGGGAGATTTGAGTTTAGCTAGGTTTGGGGTGGGGAGTTTAGACATGAGTTAAGATAAATTAAAATACTTGTTCGTCATAATTTCCATGCTTTGGAAATGTACATGAAACTTTTTACAAAGCACATTTACTAAATACTGTATTACTGAAATTAAGTTATAGGGCTGGACAAGTTTCCTTTGCTTGTAGTACAGTAAGTCAGGAGTGCACCTCTGCAATAGTCAGTGCTTTGAAAGATCTGACCTGTCTGACCTGAGGAGGTTCAGCTGGTATTTTCTAGTTATTGGTAAACTAACATCTGGTTCGGTCCCTTGTGACATTGTGTGAGGCTACTTTGCTTTTTGTGTCTGTGCCAGGGCTTAAAATATAATTTTCTACAAGGAGGCTTGCACTGTTTTTCTGCCCTTAGTCTGTTCGTCTGATTGCTTATTGCTTTTTTGAGACCTGATTGAGACTGGAGGAGCATGTTTCCTTGAAAGATGCAATTAGAAATGTGAGTATTTTTTTCTTTTTTTTTTTTTTTATAACATGCTAACATGTGCACTAGTTATGTTTGTATGTATGAGTGAGTGATATTGCATATGTGCATGTGAAAGGAATTCCGTGTTTGTCTGCCTACAAAGTTATCTATCATTCTGAACACCCATATTGGTACAGGTGCTGGAAGAAAATAATATTGTCTCAGATGGTACAAACTAGTAACATGAGTTATAGGCCAATATAAAACGTTTCCAAACATTGAACACAAGTATATAAAAGGCAGTATTAGTTTTTGTATGTCGTTTATCTTTTGCATATTTCTATTGAATGTTTCTTTTAAATAAAAAGCAGTTGCAGATGTAATTTGCTGAACACTTTCTTCCTTCCAACCCTTTCACCTCTTAAGTGAAGACTAGAGAAGCTAAATGAAACCTGAGCTGCTGACGGGACATTCTCATGGAATGGTTCTCACATGAAAGGCTTTTGTCAGCCCCCAGTATAGGAACTGCAGGTTTATTTGATGTCTGCAGGTGTTCAGCAGAGAGTACTAAAACAAACCCAGTCATTTAGGGCCTTCAACTTCGGCAATGGGCAGTTGGGGTGGGGTACATTTTTTTATGGCAGTGATGAAACCAGCTTCCCCGTTTCCTTGACAGATCAAAGCTGTGATTAGTTGTATGAGCAAGCGCAGCATTAATGTGAAAAACAGACTGCAGTATTCATCACAGTATAAAATGTTTATCCTGATATGTTACGGAACAAAAGATAACTTTTCTCCTGCATTGGCAGGCTTTGTTTCCTTCAATAAAATCCTTGAATTAATTTGGAACTTAAATTCCCAAAATAAAAAATAAAATTGCCCAAACTATGGATGGCTAAATTCCATTCTGCAGTGTTGTATCTGATTCTGTATACTGGGGTATATTACATGTTATTAAACTGAATCCAGTGAAAATGTGACACTTCATATTTTAACAGTTTATTCATTTAAATGACAGCAGTGTTTAGATCCGCTGATGTTTAGACTGAGAGACCTTGCTGCCTTTTTTGTGTTAACACTTTATACTTGAAAAATTAATCAAATGATGTAAAATTGACCTGCAATGTTAACATGCTAAGTAATTTTACCAATAGTTTACTAATAATGGACCAACACAAAGTTGTTGTTGCATTGGCTCACTTTTCTTTTTTTAAACATCAATTTAGAATGGTTCTTGTTAAAAAAAAAAAAAAACATTTACTCTTATTTATTTTGTAGGAGTTTAGGTTGGAGTCTTAATTAATCAGCATAATCCAGGTGTAAGGTTGTTTTGCATTGGAAAAAAAATATTCAGGTGATCCAGTGCTGTACAAGTCAGTGACACTTTAAGCTCGACAAGTTTAATATAACTAGCTGAGATGATAATTAATACATTTGCTTTCACACAGGCACTCAACTTAAACTACTTAATCGCTGTGTTTGTCATGTTCATACCAAGTGCAAATAAAATGTAACAATTGCAGCCTCAACTAAAATATCAGGCTCAGTATTTGTGTTATTTAAATTTTAGAGATTTGTAACAGTGTAGCTGTGATACCTTTTTTTCACCCTATTAAGTAAACAGAAATGCTGTTGAAGATTAACATTAAAAAAATGTACCTGTTCATGAAGCAATTGCTTTCTGACTTTATCGAGTTGTGCTTTTTCCTTTCGAAAAATGTTTGTTTTACAATTTGTCATAGTCCTTGAATGATTTCCTGTGTTTTAAGAGCTTTCCTTTTACTATCAGCAATGATAAATCGAGGATTTATTACACATTCAGCTAGGCCGTTATAGCATGGAAATCAGTTTTGTGGCATTTTTTAATGTTATTTTTATTTAATCAGTTCTCAGGAAACATGTGCATGTTAAAAATAAATAAATAAATAAAAACTGTTTTGATATAAAAGTGCTGGCTGTTGTAAGTTTGCCCTTTGATGTGGTTTTAATACCATTCCCCAATTAATTATGTATTTAATTGCTAAAATGTGAGTCCTTGTGTGTGAATAAAATGAGACCTGCTGTTTGTTTGTTAGTTGGCTGGTGCTTTTGTTTATAAAGGAATTACTTAAATTCACAAGAGAGCTCTGCATACGTGTTCTAAAATTGTGTTTTTTCTATGCCCCAGAGAATAGAAGTACTCTAAATTTTTGAAGACATGTAAAAATCAATTCCAGATCCTCATAACATACTCATACCTTGTATTCAATTTAAGTCACTCAGCTACAACTACTATGATCCACTAATGGCACTGATTATATTTTTTATTCGATATAAAACATGCCTGTTTCCTGTCAGTGTATCTGGGTATTAATAGATAGTCTGTAACAGTTTGAGTTGTGGGCTGTGGTTGCATGCACAGTCCAAAAGACGTAGTTGTGAATTAACAGATGTTATTTCATAGTGTTTTTTGAAAAGGGAATACTATATTCACTTGGTTCATTTGGGCACTTTGAACTGAAGTGACGTTTGTTTGCATGTATATACAGTACACCCTCACTGTAACGGCCTTCGTTTTAACAAACCTGGCCCCTGGACCCCAAATCCAAAAAAAAAAAAGAGAGTATAAACATGCACTATAAACATCCCTGTCTTTATGCATGGGATACCACCTCTGCAGTGAAGTCTTGTTTAACGAAAAGCGCATGCTATGTAACTATGTATCTGAAATGAAAATAATTTTATGTTGCAACAAAGCTGGAAACTATATTGATCTTTTGGGAAAAAAAGGAGTAACGCAGGCAATCTCTGTCATGAACATAGGTTGTCAAAAACACTTTTTGGGCTTGTTCAGCAACCATGCGACAAAGCAATGTTGATTTAAAAAAAAAATAAAAACAACAAAAAAATAAATAAAACAAAGCTCCGATGAGCTTTCTATTTCTATTTCAGACTTTTCAGGTCAGTCAGGTTGATTTGGACTACAGTCTCAGTTAGGGATTCTTGCATGTTGGATTAAGATTTGGTGCACTTTGAAACAATTAATGTCAAACTGATTTGGAATTTAAGTTCAGCTTCAATTTTGGAGTTTTAATTCTTTAATGAATAGGATAAAGCAAAGATAGAATACTGCATACATGAGACAAACAGGTACATGTAATTCTACTTTTACTCCAACAGTTTATCGTTCATTTTGATGTTTCTTTCACTGTAACAAACCCCTCGATATAACGAACAAAAGGCTTGGATCCCAACAGGATTGTTATAGCGAGGGTGTACTGTACTATGTGAATGTGCCAAACAAAGTCACTTTCCTTCAGAATTTGTTTTCATGAAACCAAACAGACGTCTTTAGGCGGTCATCTCTGTTCGATTAGACATACAGAGTTTGGTTAGTTTGGATCAGTGCAGTGTGAAAGCAAAACCAGATCTGTTAAATGTTGAATCGGACCAGTTCTTTTGAATGGAAGTGTGAGGCGAAAACTAGATTTTTGCCATACTGTTATCGTTTCTGTCCGACTGAGAAACCTGTTTTTACCTTTCAAAACACTAAAATGGCCTGTTTTTAATCTTCTTTCAAAAATAGCTTAAAGATTAGGTTTTCAAAACATTTTTTTTAAATTCACGACTCTCTTTTTTCAGTCGTAGCCTACTGCACAGTTTCTGCATGCGAGTTGTATTATATTATTAGCAGTTAAAATAATATAGGTTACTTATTGATTACTAAAAAAAGCTACATTAATAACGTGCATCACCTCACATTTTAAATATTCTAATAAACTTTACTGTGATCATGTGATTGAAGTTTTGCTTTTGTTGTTGTTGTTCTGATATAAAGTGCCTATAGAAAGTCTACACACTTTGCATTTATACCAGAATGTTCCATTTTAGTTTGGTCAGACCACGAAACTTTTTGCCACATGGCTACAGAATCTCCCGAGTGTTTTTTTCCATACTTTAAACAGGATTCAAGGTGGGCTTTCTTGAGTAATGACTTCCTTCTTGCCATCCTACCGTATTTGTGGCGTGCTTGGGATATTGTTGTCACATGCACACTTTGACTAGTCTTGGCCATAAAAGCCTGTAGCCCTTGTAAAGTTGCCATTGGCCTCTTGGTAACCTTTCTGATCAGTCTCCTACTTGCTCGGTCATCCAGTTTGGAGGGACGGCCTGATCTAGGCAGGGTGTTGGTGGTGCCGTACACCTTCCAATTCTTAATAATCATCTTGACCGTGCTCCAAGGGATATTCAAGGCCTTTGATATTTTTTTTATACCCATACCCTGATCTGTGCCTTTCAACAACTTTCTCCCGGAGTTCTTCTGAAAGCGCTTTGGTACTCGTGGTTGAGTCTTTGCTTTGAAATGCCCTACCCAGCAGATGGAACCTACAGGAGCTGCTGAATTTATTCTGAAATCATGTGGATCACTACAATTTATGAATTTATGATTATAAAGGTGATAGGTTACACCTGAGCTAATTTAGGATTGCTATTACAAGGGGGGTGGACACTCAGCCAAGCTATTTCAGTTTTTATTTAATTAATTTTCTACACATTTCTAGAATATTTTTTTCACTTGGAAGTTGTGGGTTAGGATGTGTAGATAAATAAAAAAAAAAAAAAAATAATATAATATATATATATATATATATATATATATATATATATATATATATATATATATATATATATATATATATATATTATGTATGCATTTTAATTCCAGACTATAAGGCAACACGGGTGAAAATTTTGAAAGGGGGTGTAGACTTTCTATAGGAACTGTAAATGGTTATTCCACCATTAAAAGACGTAACTTACACTTGATCACACGTATGCTTGCAGGTAGGGATGGGTCGGTATACCGGTTTTCCTGTTTACTGTGGTTTAGGTACATTACGGTATTAATACTGTTTCTTTTATTCTACACGGCAATTATTGTAATTCGGTTATACAACGGTTAGCGCATTTTTTCAACGGCAAACACGCTTCTTCTAAATCAAGCGATGGTACTTGCAGCCTTAGCAAAGTGTCTGAGGAAGATCTTTTGTGAACGGATACTGTGTTTTGATAATGGTTTGGAAGGAAACGGTCAACGACACAGAATACACGTTTCAATTGTTGTGTTGTGTTACGCAGAGCTTGCTGCGTAGGCTGCTTTTGGCCGCTGTCTTTCTGATGTCACACGCAGCTTTTAGAGAAACGCCTTCTCCAAACCTTGCAGCTAAGCACTTATATCACTTATCACGGATTTAGTACATTATGGTTTTTTTTTTTTAATAATTGATTTATATATTTAATATAGCGTGGGCAAGGCTGTTCACGGCTTCATTGTATAATGATAAAATATCGTTCTCCTCCCCTAACAAGGTAGCAGCAGTAGTTTTAGTGGTTATTTGCTTAATGATTAGCAGGTCACTTGTGATCTTTGCATCGACCCTTTGATTCACAGCCACAGCCAGCCTCACGCAGTAACATTTCAAAGCTGTGCTGGGCTATGCAGAATCTGCACAGATTTCTGTGGGTGTTGAGTGACGTCTTCAGCGCATCTCCGAGATTCTGTGTGCAGCACTGTGCAAAACTGTGGAAATCTGAGCTATAAGAACACGACCGATCTCTAAAACAAAACTAGCACAGACCCAAGACTACAGCAGGATAGCTTACTTATTATCACCGTAGTTTTGTTTAAAGCAGTTGTAACAGTATTCCAATTTTCTTAGGTAAGTGAAGAATTATTTTTTTTACAAACTCCACATGTGTAATAATCATTGGAAGCTTACTTGTCAATGTCATAATATTTTACTGAGTTACAGTTCATATAAGGAAATCAGTCAGTTGAAATAAATTCATTAGGTCCTAATCTATGGATTTCACATGTGACCACCATTTGCCTCATGCAGCGCGACACACCTCCTTCACATATAATTGATCAGGCTGTTGATTGTGGCCTGTGGAATGTTGTCCCGCTCCTCTTCAATGGCTGTGCGAAGTTGCTGGATATTGGCGGGAACTGGAACATGCTGTCGTACAAGTCGAACCTGTGTAATGATCATGCTGTTTAATCAGCTCCTTGATGTGCCACACCTGTCAGGTGGATGGATTATCTTGGCAAAGGAGAAATGCTCACTAACAGGAATGTAAACAAATTTGTGCACAAAATTTGAGAGAAATAAGCTTTCTGTGCGTATGGAAAATATATATATATATATATATATATATATATAACACACACACAGTACAGCACCAGTCAAAAGTTTGAGTACACTTGCTGGAAACTTTTTTTTTTTTTTCAGAATTGACAATGTTTTACGTCGTATACGTTTCTGTAAATACTTGAAAATGAAAACACACGTTACAATATACAAAGAGTATCAAAGCAATGTTCAAGAAAATTGAAAATTGTCTCTAAATCTTGGATTCCTCAAAATAGCCACCCTTTGCCTTAATAACAGCTTCACAAACACGAGGCATTCGGTTAACAGGTTCAAGGAAGAAATCACCCGACATGTCTTCCCAGCTCTTCTGCAGCAATTCCTAGAGATGATGGGCACTTATGGACTCTTCTGTCCAGTTCGTCCCATACAAGTTCTGTGGGATTGAGGTCTGGAGAATGGGCAGGCCAGGCTAGTTCATTATATTGAGTTGTCCTTCACTTTCCTTCTTCGCCAGATAGTTCTTGCACAACTTTGAGGTGTGTTTTGTGTCATTATCTTACTGACCAGTGAAGGAGTGCCCAACTAGCCTTAATCTTGATGGAATGGCATGCCTCTGAAGTATGCTATGATAGCCATGCTGGTTGAGCTTGCCATGGACTTGGTAAAGATCACCAACTCTGTCACAAACAAAGCAACCCCAGACCACGACACTGCCTCCTCCATGCTTGACAGTGGGAACCACGCATGCAGAACTCATGCGCTCACCCTCTCTGCGTCTTACAAATACTCGGCGGTTGGCCCCAAATATTTCAAATTTTGACTCATCGGTCCATAAGAGCGATTTCCACTCCTCAGACGTCCAGTTTCTGTGTTTTTTGGCCCAGGCAAGTCTCTTCCTCTTATTCTGCACTCTTAGCAATGGTTTCTTTGCAGCAGTTCTTCCAGTTAGGCCAGCTTCACGCAATCTCCTCTGAACAGTTGATGTTGAAACATCTGTACTTCTAGTAGCATTTAGCTGAGCTTGTTTTTCAGGGGAGTTAATCGCCGGTTTCGCAGACTTGTGATTCGAATGAACTTCTGAGGTCACCCTTGGCCTGCCTGACCTTGTTTGGTCCTCATGAGTACTAGATCCTTCAGATCGTTTGATGGTCTTGGCCACAGCAGTTACAGACACTTGCAAAGTTCTTGCAATTTGTCTTAAAGATTGACCTTCATTTCTTAAAGTAATTGCAGACTGTCTTTTTTCGTTGCTTAACTGAGCGTATTTTGCCATTTTCTACTCCCTTACATTCAGGAATGACAAACTTGAGCCTATGATACCTATATTTATTTTAATCATGGACCCTCACCTGTTAACAATAATTGGTGACAAAAGGTTAATTAGGTAACATGTTAGTTAACTCAGACAAAAACTCTAACAAAGACACTTTTATACTTAGGCCAGTGTTCTAACACAGTGTTAAACACATTTCAGACTTTTAACTGACTTGGGCTTTAGACTGAAATTCCCTTGGTTTGGGTGACAATTTTCATTGAAATTGACAAAATATACATTTTCATTTAAAAATTATATTTTTAAATGCAATTAACTTACGATTATCAGCTTATATAAGTACACATATCATATAATGAAATATTAAGTGTTTACAGACAAGTTTATACAGTTAAAAGCATAAATAATCATGAAAAAACTGGTTTTAAGCAGGTGTACTCAAACTTTTGACTGGTACTGTGTGTGTATATGTGTGTATATGAAAAATAAACGACTCATCTCTGCTCTTAAAAAATAAATGGGTACATGTTTATGTTTTAAGCAAAAGACCAATCATTTACCAATTCTAAACAAAGTATTTATTTATTTATCTATTTTTTAATTTAATTGTATATGTTAAAATGTACAAACTACAGCATGATGTCATTTTGAGCACATAATAGATCTTAATACTGTTGTAGCATAACATTGAGAGTGTACAACTTTATTTATTTTTTTTAAATTATTATTCTGATTTGTCTTTTTAAAAAAAGAAACATACCAAGTTACTTGGCTTAGTAAAATACTAAATACTAAATGTTTAAATCATTCTGTGAAAGGAAGTGTGATTTGTTGTTTTGCTTTTGTGAATTTCAGTAATTTAAGTGATTACCTTAGTCTTTCTTCATTTGAGCCTTTATTTGATAACTTGCATGATGTACTGTATACCATCGTATTAAGGTTACCACAGTATTTTTTTTAACTGTTATCATACCGTGCAAATTTCATACTGTCCCATCCCTACTTGTAAGAATAAGTGGAAAACCCGTTTGTGACTGTTGTTTCATAATTAAGGAATGTACAACATAATGTTTTTTCCACTTATCACAAGTAAAACTGGCCATGTACTGTGTCCCACATTTTATATTTTCAAATCTACATACTATATGAAAATCTATCTGTGAAACTGAAGTCATGCAAAAGGATTATTGTAATACTGTGGAACTTTTATTTTTTTCTGAAGACCTTGAAATTAAAAAAGATAGAATCTCTCAAAACTGTTTGGAATACACATTACTATTATTCGTCTGAATGATTTATTTATTTAACCCAACTTGTTATGCTATGTTCCCGCTTATTGCTCGCCACGTTGCCACAAGCGTTTTCCCTTGTGGCTCAACTATTTTCCAAAGTTCACCACGGTGTCGAAGGCTTTGAAAAATGTACTTGTGTAAGACTGCCAGCACATCCAAATAAAAGCTCTTTTAGCTTGATCACATAACATATGCATGCTACAAACGGGAGGACAGAGGCTCTAATAGAAACAATCAGAGGACGACACTCTTGTAAAAAACAAACAAAAAACACACATGGCATCCAAAAGGGCGAAAACAATGTTGTAAAACAAATTGTACAGACCAATTACCAAAATCATGTTCCAAAGATGCAGCCCAAGGAATACCAGGCACCCATGCACACAACTAAAATATGACTGTGATACTAGTCACAGGGAGGTGAAGCAGTCATGGTTTCAAACATACCCTCTGGTCAAAAAATAACATTTTCACAGACGGCAAGCCAGAAACACGCAGCTTCAAGATCACAGCTATGTTTTTTTTTGTTTCTTTTTCTTTCTATTGTTTGCTATCTCTTTTAAACTGTGTTGAAATATATTTTGGAAATAGTAACAAAGTGGATTCGAAGGAGGAATAATTTAATGAAATAATAAACACATTTATTATTTTAAAACGAAGGATTCATCTCACTGTGATTTATTGAGTTTTAATGTCAGAATCTTTGCAATATTTTACTGTCAGTAGTCACAGGTGAAGGAACACGGGGGGACGGGGGGGCGGACTTTTTTTTAAACACAGTAGTGGTTGTACAATCCTACTACTATTAATCACATTAGTACAATCTTGTGTAACTAGAGCTGCAGTTAGTCAGGGAGGCATTAATATTAACATACACCAATAGCACTGTCACTGGCACAATTTTGCTTTACTGTTCTGTAGTGGAAAGAAAACTGAGTCACAGTCAAAATAATGTAAAGGATTATGCAGTACATGAATATCTCTGCAAACCTATTCAGAATTTAGGAAATCTGTAACATTTTTTCACGTGGGACAAAGTTTGGCATTTATTAAATGGGAATCAGTTATATTGCAAATTAAATATAAAAGGTATGTGTATTGTAAATGGTAGGGTCTGGCATTAATTTGCAAATATCTGCATGTTTCAGATAAAATACACATCTTTTGCCTTGTTGAAACAGTATATTTGTAACTTGTTTATAGTATTGTTACATGGCTAAAGTTTTTCCAATATGGCTAAAAAATGTTAAGTTATTTTAAATGAAAGTCTTAGAGGGAACGTAGTTATGGTATAATAATAAAGCTTGTTATATTGCTTGTTACAGGGCTGTGAATCAGAGGCACACCCAGTATTTAGTCTGTCAACAGGGGAATGTGCTAATAAAGTTCAGTGAAGTTCAATCACGTCTCCGTGTCGCATACATTGCACGCACCAAACTAAAGAACATGCTGTCGCAACCAACCCATTGAAGAGTACGGAGAGCTGAAACAAGTATTTTAAGCAAACCAATTTCTCACATAAAGGAATAATCAACAATGTTTCATAGGATTTTTTTTTTTTTTGTCCGTTATGCAAACTGAAAACACAGTGTAGCGGTCTGATTTACAGGGTCATTTTTCCAGGTAGTAACGTAATGGCCCGTTACACAAAACAGTGCTGGCGAAAACCCTGATATCTGAGCTGATAATGTCGTGTTTTTAGCAGTTTTTTTTACTGTTTGTAAGTTAATAGCCTTGGATCAGCTTAAATTAACCTATGCTCTTCTAGCACAAGAGAAGAGGTTTGCTCAGTTTAAAAAAACCTCCATCTGTACAGAGATATCTTGCACTGAAACCAGAAACACAAAATAGATTTGTGCTGTTATGGGCAGTCTATTAACTTTCACAAATTAAATATTATCTTTAAATATGTAAAGGTTAGATGGATGGATTTAGACAGCCATTAAGCTATAATTGCTTTCTAATGTACTTAGTGCAAGACATTTGATACAATTTGCACAGAAGAGACCTGTAACACAGAGACCCATTTCACACAGTCTTGTTTGGGGGGAAAAAAGAAAAAAAATGATTCCAACCAATTTATTTATTAACTGTTTCACAAGCAGAAGCAGCCCTGCAGGGCCTCAAGAATGGGATCCCTTGTGGAAATGCCTGAAAAAGAGATGATACTGTAACCGCTGTTTTTTCGTACATCTTTTTTTTAAATTATAGTTTGTATCGTATTCCTTTTGAATTTAAGACGCGCTCAAATTTAAGACGCAGCCCAAATTTCCCACCTTCGATTTAAGGGAAACATTAAACCTCAAATAAAGATGCATGTACAAAGATACAACCTCAATTACGCATACAAGAAAATGATGTATGGAGGGTGTTTGTGGCTGTCTGCTGTCACACAGAGCATTACAGTTATGTGCTGCTTCTCATTTCCAGTCGTGATTACTTGCACCTGTTTTTCTCCCTTTTTGTGATATATGGTATTTCTTGGCATGTTTAAACATATGGGGGTCTGATCAGCATTTCCGATTTGTCCAAGCTGGTACTGTTGGTACAAATGAGCCTAATAACGAAATGCTGAATTTGTAAAAGCTTCTCTTCTAATTCCTCAGGAAGACAATGGCACTTCTTTGAAAATGGCTGCCTGTATGTCATGGGTGATTTGAGATCGGGCAGTGACGTTTTTGTTCCTCTTTTCTTGGCAGGCAGTCAAGTTGCTGTTTGTGTACTTGGGCAATCGTGTCTTTTGTTGGCGAATTTAAGATGCAGGTCATTTTTTTAGAACAAAAAACGTGTTTAAAAGGTGCATCTTAAATTCAAAGGAGTGTGGTATTTGTAGATAATAGTTACACTCACGGCAATCTGGCAACATAATATCTGTCTAGTGGCAAGTGTCATTTGTGTGTAGCTTAATTCTGTATCAAGGGAGAGAAATTTATAAAGTTCATTAAAGTACTGTACTGTGGTTTTAATCTAAACATAAACTTTAAATGACCATCATGACTTTTTGTAGCTTGCTAACAGCATGACGGGAATGACCTAACTAGAGCGCAATTAGCCTGTTACAATTTTTGGTAGACTCTTGCCGAACAGGCTTGTGTTTTCTTAACAAATATTGTAGTACATCCTTCTAGTGAATTCTGAGTTCAGTTTACCTGTCACTTGTTTTCATAGTGATGCTGCAACTTTATAAACCTAGGGGTTAAACTGAATGTGTGAGAAGATCCTACAGATTGCTGCTGCCTTACAATCAAGACACGTCAGATGCAGACAGCTTAAATGTCATACCAGCTTTCTTCTTATTCAGTTCAACTTTATCTGCTGTGCCAAAATAGACCCTGATAGTTCTACAAAGAACCTGGTGGTGTTGATACGTTACAAGGCTTGATGTTTACTGTAACAGACTGGATGTATCTTAGATTCATTGTCATTCTGTGCAAATTTAAGTGTGGAAGTAGCCACCACATATTTACCATGGCCGTTTTATTAAATAATTTGGTGATGTAAACACTTGTAATACTGAAACTGTAAATTCAAACAGTATTCCACTTACTAACCGTAAAAAGTCTGTGTTTTTATCTTCAGTTAAAAACACTAATAATCCAGCACATAATTTGTCTTAATATGATTATTCTACAGTTTGATTGTAAAATACACTTTAACATGTTGGCTTACTGTAGTTCTTTTGTTTATCCCCATCTTACCTGGCTGACGAATTTTTGTACTAAGTTCCAGTGACATTACAGTACCATATAATGTGAAAGAAACCTGACTCATTATTGCAAAGGAACTTTCTGACACCAGCTTTCCACAACCAAAGTACTTAGTATTTTGGCTTGACCTCTTAATCAATGCTGAATGAATTCAGCCACCAAGACATTCAGCATCTGTAAAGATGAAAAACTGAAATCCTAATCGATTTTTTTATTATTGATATTTGTTTTCTTGAATTGAAGACTTGACCTCTATTAGCAGCTGAAAGTTTTGTTCCAGATTTCGTAGTGTCATGGTTCATCGAAGTGTTACCAATGTCTTTTTATGGACACACAAGGATGCTGGCTGCATGTACATGACTTTGATATACACTAATGATGTTTCTTTGATTTTAAAAAGTTTAGAGACTGTTGACTTCAATTAATTTTGTTCTCCAACTTAACAACTGTCAGGATTGCTCCTTTGAGCTGATCTGCTGTACCAGGTTTTGGAGGCATCAGGGCAGTTTTGCTTGTTGATGTGGTGGTACGCACCCCATTAACCCATGGTAGTTTTTCTATTGAACTGATCCACTGAGACAGGCGGTCATATTTTATTTTTTTTTATTGGCTAATATTGGAGGTTAAATTCCACCTGTGCTAACCTGTTTTCCATGTGCTTATGAAACAACATGCAGAGAACTTTGGAGAAAGTGAGTTCAGAAAAAAACAGTGATTTTAAATCGGCAAAATGTACTTGTCTACTCTACGTCAAATAGTTTCTAGTATAAAGTATGTTGTTTAAAACCATTGGCGATAGAGCAGATGCTGTGATTGGCCATTGTAATGTTTATTAATCCTGTCAAGACTTATAATCTGTTTCAGCTGCACTGTATTCAGCCATCAGAATCCCGAATACATTGACGCTTTGGTAGGAACATTGATCCTAAGGAGGAAAGTGGAAGGTGTTAAAAAATCCACGATTAATTCATGTGTGTGACCATAGAAACCAGCAACAGATTTGTTGCGAGATCCTTTCTTTAAAAAATAATAAGGAATTGGCAGGTCAATTGTTTCTACAGCGTAAATGTGTATACTGTGTACAGTATATATAACTATCCTACTTTATATAACTAATTGTATTTATTGTTACTTCTGTCAATTTGAACAGTTTACGATACAGTGCCTTTCATAAAGCTCTCGAAATGCTTGCACAACACTGTAAATAATTGCATTGTATGAACATTGACGTAGAAACAGAACACAAGTATGTTCCATGTAGATAGGCATGACAACTGGAAAGACTTGTTTGCTGTTAGGATAAAACAACAGATAATACTGAAGATGTTTTATAGGATACAATTTTCCTCTGCCTGAGAAACACATTACACATTTTATTTTAAGATATGTCTTGACAACCAATGCTAGCTACTTACATGACCTTGATTGTGATGACTATTCGTTAGCACATTTCTGGGCCGAGGTGACTGTCTTTGATGGGTTGGGCTGGTGAGGGCTAAAGTTTAATTTTTCATACTGTGAATATAGGTCACTGTGAGCTACTCTTTCATTACATTTATTAACACCTGACTTTGCTATTGAAGGACCTGCTTGACTATGCATGTGCATTTCTACAGACTTTATACTGTAATATATTTATTACTTCTGTTCTAAGCAGGGGATAGGTATCTCTCTAACATAGCTTAGGTCATTTGAATATTCTTAGTAAATTAGAAGAACTGATGTTTTAAGTTGGTCGTAGAGAATAGTTGCACACAGTGTCCGCTGAAGGATTTGGTGCAAGCCCGAAGATTTTCTTCTAGCGCTAGTTTTTTGGAACTTTCTCAAGTCGGCATCAGCTGCCAAGAGAAACCTCGTTCATAGCTATTCTTTACACAGCTAATGAAGAATTTGGATATTCTGCTTCCCTGGTCTACAATATGATTTCAAAGGACTCTTACATGGTTTCTCAAGACTGTTTGACAAGAGCATGCAGTAGTGCTTGTTCCAGTGATATTCCCTGCTATATACAGTACTGTTTTAATAGAAGGGTTAGGATTAGCAGTTAAGTGGCTGCTTTCTTGTGGCAATTAGACAATTGTGAAACATTTTATAGCGCCATAGAAGGTCAGTTAGTAACGACAGCTTTCTGATTCATGGGTACAGGGCATTCTAGATGGTAATGCACAACTTTTATTGTGAGGGGACAGAACTTTTTTGGTGGAATTCCTATCTGAAAAACAAGAAAAATGAACAATTCAGAAGCATAGGTTAAGTGTAGTTAGTCTTGCATTGTGTGTGTTTGGTTTTCTTGTATTCAATATATAGTATGAGGGAGAGGTAAGTAAGCTGTCCTTATTTAAATTTTATGTTGTTTGCCCTAGACATAGTTATACTTAGATTGATTTGTCTGACTTGTAGAGATCACATATTATTGTTTGTGGGTGCCAAAGTTCAATAGCAATGTTACTAAAATTACCGTTGTGCATGACTTGTACACTGTTGAATTCAGTTGATATATTAAGATATAGAAATTCCAATGATACCTCCTTAGATGTCTTGGTTGTGGATTTGTAGAAAAAATTACTCTCTATATATAATGAAGACTCATATTGCATATACTTTCTTTTTGACTCTTTACCTCGTCAACATACAATAATACGTTAGACCCTTTTAAATAATTATATGAAATAGATACGCATTCATCTTAGAACTAATGGAAAAGTAACATCACTGAATGGCTAAAACATATAATCTTATACTGGGAGTGTGAAGCATTGGGCACTGCTGATCTTCTGTTGTCTCCAAGCTCTACTTTTATAGGGGCTTTAAGATCAATAAAAAAACATGCCATTGTCTGTGTCTATGGGACCGGTTTTGAGGTTTGTTTGTTTTTTTTTTGTGTTCTTTTGACAGTATTTGATCCGAGCTGCAGTTGGCAGGACTTCAGAAAATATGGTAGATCTGAATGATGAACACTGTTTAAAGAATCTCCTTTTTTTGTTTTTTTCTTTTTGTATTGTAGAAATACATCCTTAATTCCCATAATCTGCCTTATTGGATGAGCATCTGCAGCTTCTTTTTCAAATCAGCAAGCATCCATTCAAGTTAGCTGTGTTTGAACTCTTTAGTAGTTTTTAACATCTGAAGGTGATTTTATTTAGTTTTTTCTTCCTTTTTTAATATTTTTTAACTTTAAGATTGTATTAGTGTACCAATCTGTTATTATTTTGTATTATTTTTAATGCATTTGGAACAAAAGCAAAAAAGAGCGCAGTGGTATGGTGAAAGTGTGTAATTTGTCTCAGTTATTGGTTTGTTGTTACCCCTTATTGTTTTTCTGTTCCAGATGCTCTCATTTTTAGATGTACACTAGGTTGAAATAGCAGGAAGCAAAGCCTCTTTGTTAGTGTTCTGCCGTGAGCTGTTGCTCTTTTTTTTTTATTTATTTTTTCCCCCTGCTATTAAAACAAAGGACTGTAATTATGATTGGAACCTAACTTCAAACAATTCTGTTTATTACGTCTTACTGAATCCTCTTAAGTCATTCCAGCAAATGTTTTATTTATACTTGTGTTGCTGTCTGTATAACCCTATCACCCACCACCCTGACAGAACTCCCCCCCACCCAAAACTTTTCTTCAATACAGGACACATAGTTAGAGCTGGTAGGTAGTAAAAATGACCTTCACTGACAGGTTTGGATGTCATTAGAGATAAATATTTGTTATTTTAACTGTCCTGTGTGTGTATTTTCCTATAAACTGACTGTTCTGTAAACCATACTTCCAGTCTTAAGGCAAAGCTTGCTCACTGTTACAACATTCCAGAACCAAAAAGAGACTCACCCTGCCTCTTGAAAACAGCTGCTTATAGTTGCGCAATAGCAGAGGGCTCTGAAGCTTTCCTTTATCGCTGGACCTTTAGTGTATGTTCAGTACAGTGTCCTTCAAAAAGCATGACTATGAATATAAACCTGTTGTCATTTTTGTGGTGGTGTTTTTCGGGAGGTCATAAAGTGTGTTTAGCCAGGTTGCTAGCAATGGTTCAAATTCGGTAGACGTATTTGGGATGTACTTAATTCCATTGTTGTTGTTTTTTTTTATATAGAATGGTTTCACTGGAGGCAACAATGAAAGCAAAGGCCTATATGGTCAAAGCAGACATTGGGCCGCTAACACTAAAGATAAATACAATAATAATGATTTAAATCACCAAATTGAAGAGCTGCTAAAATCTCCAGCTATCTAGCTGTCCATCTATCCATCTCTCTATCTATCTATCTATCTATCTATCTATCTATCTATCTATCTATCTATACATACATACACACACACAGAGTGTACAAAACATTAAGAACACCTTCCTAACATTGAGTTGCACCCCTCTTTGCCCTCAGAACAGCCTCAGTTCGTTGGGGCATGGACTCTACAAGGTGTAGAAAGCGTTCCACAAGGATGCTGGCCCATGTTGACTCCAGTGCGTCAAGTTGGCTGGTAGTGGATCTCTACTTCGAATAGCTCGTTCCATCTCATCCCACAAATGCTCAATTGATACACATCCTTGATACACACGGGAAACTGCTGAGCGTGAAAAACTCAGCAGCGTTGCACTTCTTGATACACTCAAACCGGCGCGCCTGGCACCTACTACTATACCCCGTTCAAAGGCACTTAAATCTTTTGTCTTGCCCATTTACCCTCTGAATGGCACACATACACAATCCATGTCTCAATTGTGTCAAGTCTTAAAAATCCTTCTTTAACCTGTCTCCCCTTCATCTACGCTGATTGAAGTGGATTTATATAACAGGTTACATCAATAAGGGATCATAGCTTTCACCTGGATTCACCTCATCAGTCTATTTCATGGAAAGAGCAGGTGTTCCTAATGTTTTGTACACTCAGTGTGTGTGTGTGTGTATGTGTATATATATATCAAATCCTACTCGTATTCAGTTCTCATTTAAAAAGAAAAAACATTCTAGTTTGAACAGCTGAGTGTAATGGACATTTGGAAATGTATTAACTTGCATCCATATTAGTGCCTCCTGCAGTGTATTTTAGTGCTGTTTTGGGACTACAGATCCTGTGATGCATTTTGAGTTGCCATAGTGCTCGCGCATCATATCCTTGCAGAAGTGGATGTGTTGAAAGCGGTGGATGATGCACCACCATACAATAAAAGAAAGATGTTGCTGCAGATTTCAACATTACCGCAAACACTTTCTCATCCATTCTGAACAAATGGGATACAGTAAAACAGGCCTATGAACTGCACACTGTGGAGGTAAGTCGTCAGTGTTTCCGATTTGCTCAATACCTAATATTGAGGACGACTTTAGTGGTTTACAAATGCCCTTGATCAGAATGTGACATAATTTATTTGCAATGTATGTGTGTGTGTGTGTTTTTAAAGTTCACTTCCAATTGTATTTTCAATGCAATTCACAATACTTTAAGATTCATAATACCTTTTATTCTGTAATTAAAATTTGACTTCAGTGTTAGTGTTCCAGCTTCAATAAAAACTTAACTGACAGAGACTACAAATTACTGATAACGTTTTTTGTTTTTTTTAATTAGTATTAATGAGAATATATACAATGTGTTGGCAGCAACAGGTGTCAATATAGGGAATACTTAACAGCCTTACAAACTAAAACGATTATTAGAATTAATTAATGCATTTTTGTTTTTGCAACCTTGGCGGTATTCAGAAACCCAGTTACTTGATACGATGTAGTGTCAGCTGTTGTTACACAGGTCCTTTCAATTGCAGTCATAGCAGTTTTGTATTTGAAGTTACTATTCTTTTGTTCTTCTATTCCATCCAGCTTAAAGGAGCGAGTTTACGATCCAGCGACTTCAGTTCTTATTGCATGTATAAATAGTGTAACTATCAAGGGGGAATTGTTTTAATAAACACTATTAAGTTAGCGCTTTGAAGAAAAAAGTTATAAAGCTAACTTCTACACCTGCATGTACAGTACAGCAGTCTCCGGCTAAGAGAATACACCTTGGGATGCAAACAAAGTGTTCTCTTAGCCAAAGTGTTTCTCTAAGATACATTATGAAATAATCAATAAATAAATATTTATTACTTGTCATGATACACGTTCATATAAAATGAACAGAATAAATAAGAGAAAAGCTATAGGCAGGTGTATGTTAATAAACGAATAATAAAGTAACAGACAAACTAACGTTAATATACTAACTGTCAAACTAAATTAACACAGCACCCCTACCCTCGTGAAATATTGCAGCAGTAGCTCTAGAGTAATTATGAATGGACCGGAGCAATAATTAAAGATAAGCACACAATTATTTAACAGAACAGTGAAGCAACTCACCAGAATGGAAAAACTCACGCTGCTCGTGACTAGTCTGGTTCAGATTTTTTTTCAAGAGCTGAAACAATTTCCAACTTTTTGTAACAAGAGAAACAGCGGCATGTTTCATGGTTTGTTTTCATGCCATTTTGTAGTGATGAGGTGCACTCGTGGAAAGATTGAATAAACCAATCAGTGTGCCTGAAGACACCCTTGTGATGACCAGTCACTTTTGAAAAGGTTTAATAAACCATTTGAATTTTAAGGTTGGTGATGATAAGTTAACAGGTAACAAAACAGTATTGTATCAGTTGTGAACGAATCACTTGGTTAGGACTGTAGTAGAAGGTTTGAAGGTTCGTTTGCTGGCCAGGAATTGGAAAACTTAAACCTTCGAAGGTTTGTCAGACACCATTCACACACTGTTTTTTTTCTTCTGTTAGCAGAAATCATTTGACAACATGTGAATTCTATAAATCACACATTAAATGTCACTCTTGCACAATTCGATCTTTTGATTTGTGTAATGCATATTACAAAAGTTGTTTTATTAAAATCCAACCAAATCGTTATATGTAGCAACTCCATAGCAGGGTATATTATCCAAAGCACTGGGGCGGTACCTATAGTGGTTGTAGTGCTTCAGTACAATATGTACTGAATACCTAGTGTATAAGACAGTGTAAGGTAAGTGCTGTGGTAGAATATGTTACAAAATATATGCTAACACTAATAATTTTAGTTTAAAAAACTGAGCACCATCCATCCCTCCCCCTCCAGCTTGTGTTGACCAGAGGCAAATTTCTTCATTCACCTTCTCGACAGCAAAGCGCTGTATAGTGTAAGCTGTATTGAAAGAAATGTCTCTCAAACCCCTCTGCTGTTTGGGATTTTTTTTGTTAAATGCCCAGGCAACCAAATAAAAAAGTTGAATGCAAACTGTGCAAGCGACTGTTGATGTATCATGGAGGCACAACCAGTCTCCGGGGCCACTTGACAAGCGCAAGTTGATTATATTATTATAATAATATTGTTGTTGTTGTTATTTTTGCTATTTTTAGTAGTAGTAAAATGTGACTGTGACCGATAACCTGCTTGGAACAGTGGCTGTTAAATTAAGTTTGCTTTGCCTAAGTCTGCTGCTGTTCATGCTGCTGCAATGCAAGCTAACTGTTTGTAAGCAGCATCAATTACATGTAAATAAACCATGTGCATTTTTATTTTTATTTAAATTATAAAAACATGATCACTCTTCTACGTAATGTATTTTTAAAGTACGTATCAATGTTTGTTTTATTACATTTATATGGCTTACCTGTAAAATAATAGGATTTTCATTCAAATATAAACAAGTAGCTATGTTGACGTCGCCAGTAAATTATGCAAATGAGTACCATTGAAGGTTCGAACCGTCATTCAGTAATGTGTTCCAAACCTTAGAAGGTGAAAATGTACCCTTTGTTGAAGCTCTACTATCGGTGCCAAAAAGGCGTTTTTTTAAGCAAAGTTCTTGTTCCTTTAGGCAGAGCATTTAAAATGGGAATGTTGTTTCACCACAAGGCTGTTCTCTTAGGAGGAGTTCCTATATGCGGACACTACTGTATCTCCAGGAAAGAATGGTTAAAGTTGAAGAATATGTAGTGTAGTCCTGAAGAGTGAGGAGTCTGTGGTTGTGTACAGTAAGTACAGCGTGCTCTGTTTTGTCTAAGGATTTATTGCTTTCTGTGTACAAAAAAATCTTATTTTCTCCTTGTGCAATCAGGAACTTAGAGGACATGAACAGTTGTATCTTCTACAGTAATTAGGTACATAGTATCAAATTGTAGGCTTGCTTGTAAAAATAAATAACAAATAAATAATGAAAAGGCATTGTAGAATGCATTCATCTGAACTGTCAAATTGCCATTTGGAAACTGTTCACAAAACAGAACGGGTTAACAGCTGTTCCCTAGGTTACTAAGTGAAAGAGCTTTTATTTTATTTTTTTAAAGCCAATCAGACATTTTGACTAAATTAAATTTTAGCTTGTATTGTGCCAAAAATCTGACATCACCTTTTGCCAACATTTTCATAAGTGTTCGTGTGAACTCTGCTATGCGCTAGTACAGTATACTTTACTGTTCAGTTGTTATTGCAAGGTGTTCTTGAATCAGCTCTTAAGATTAATGGCACAGCAATTGGAGCAGCAATGTTTTTGTATGTATTTCAAACCAGAATTGTGCAGATGTTAACAGGTTTTTTTTGTTTTGAAGGCTGCATTCCAAAGTATAAATATAAAACAGAAATAAATCTTCATGTATGAAAATGGGGTCATTTACTTAACCGTGATCCAAGAGTAAAAGCAACCAGTACTACAGATAGGCTAGTTGTGCTAAAAATGTTAGTTTATAGTGCTCCTTTAATACATACTGCATCTTCAGTGTTGAGGGTTGTCCCGTTCCTGTAGTGTCTCCATGCACAAGCGTAACTATGATACATAGTGCAATACATTTCGGGAGTCCCTGGTTTAAAGGCAGTAGGACAAATGAAAAAAATCACAGATTTTTTACTTTTTTTTTTCTTTTTTCCCATAATTAATATTCTCTTATGGTTTGTTGCAAACGCTGGTAT
This sequence comes from Polyodon spathula, assembly GCF_017654505.1. Lineage (NCBI taxonomy): Eukaryota > Metazoa > Chordata > Actinopteri > Acipenseriformes > Polyodontidae > Polyodon > Polyodon spathula. The sequence goes on along the minus strand of NC_054535.1, from coordinate 96,117,914 downwards.
TGCTTTGAGGCAAATACACGGAAATGTTATATCAGTTGTAACATATAAGACTGAAATGGCTGTTTTTGCTCATGAGTAAAAAGACACAGGAAGCCTGAGTTTAAAATTTTACAGAAGGTCCTGATGTCCTGTAAAATGATGAGAGGACTCTGAGAAAATGCTCTGCGATAAAAAGAAATGGATGGTTTGCACGGGACTAAATTTCACCGATTTAAAAATTCATTAACCACCTGTTCATGTGGTGATTTGCAGTCCTGTGCGAATCTGACTTTAGATTGCACATAGTTGCTGGTACACCTGGTTGTCCCTGCTGGAAACACTGGCACTTGAGAAAACCACTGGTTTAAAGGCAGTAGGACAAATGAAAAAATCACAGATTTTTGAAGGGTTTTTTCCCCTGTAATGCCAGTAGTAGCTGAGGCCATAATTTCTATATTAATCTTCGACTTTGCCGTCTCATCACATGTGTGAATCTGGTGTAAAAATGACAGGAGAACTAGTGTTTGACTGTTGTGTTTTTTTTTTTTTTATATAAAGTGTGCTTAGGCAAACAGCTCATGGGTCAGAGCTTACATTGGTTGGGATGGTGGTTTCCAGTGTCGCTGGAGGCTGACAATTTTTTCTCTATCCCACGTTGTGAATAATGAATTCCAATCGGTTTCAGGGTTCAAACCTCTAAAAGCACCCCCTAGCTACGCCACTTGTCATAGCAACAGGGTTCTTAAAGGAGTTAAATCTGTGAGGATCAAAATACTTAAGTGTTGGCATCTTGCAAATGTTAAAATAGATGTAGACATGATATCAAACGTGAGAAATGCCAGCGTTTCCGTGTTTTCTGACTGCCTAGGTCATTTTTTAGAATCGTGTAAATCTGGAGAAAAATTGCAGGACTTTTTTTTTTTTTTTTTTTTTTAAATCTGCCATGCTTTGGTTTACCACCTGCACAAATGTATGGTGTGCCCATTTGTTACTCGATGGTTGATTGGCTGCTGAAAAATTATTCATCCTATCACATGGCTGCTTTGTATATGCTTTCTCTTTGCTCCTGCTATTTCATGATTTGACAGTTCCGAGGCTGTTTGTAAAGCACGACCAAGAGGTCAATATAAAAGGGGTTGACAGAAGTGTTAAGTACTGGAAGTGGCTAGACAGAGAAATAATGGGGTTTTTGTTGGGAAGTATGTTCATAAGCTGCACAATGCGGGCAAGGCGTACTGCCGCCTTTGTGAGATGGAGTTTAAGTATGACAGTCGAAGAAAACAAGCTTTAGACGATCACTTCAAAACACTGAAACATAAAAACAAAGAGGCCGAAAATCTGAAAATCAATGCAACTTTTATTTTATATACTTAATTGTTAATATTAAATGATATGTACCAGTAACCTATTTATTTTTTAATATCTGACGAGAAAGCCTTTACAACGATGTATTGAGATTTCTGAGTGTCCCATTTTTGACTCTATGCATATTTTATACTATGCATATTTTTGTTTTTCATTAGAAAATGTTTTATGGGATTAACCCACATTTGAATAGTGGGCCAATTTTGCTGCTTTTAAGCCTTGGGAACACAAAGCCACATTTTCAGGAGTAGTGGCTTCAAACCTAGTTCCAGGAGACCGGACTTGCCAAGTTTTTAGCCAATAAAAAAAAAGTAGTAATTAACCCTTCAGCGCTTCAGCGCCTGTCAGGCGCGTCAGGTCCAATTTATTTTCACACGCGCTATTTAAACTACTTTTTTTCAGAGGAAGACAGGTTTAAAAGTCCTGCATAGCAAAAGGACATCATTACTGCATCTCCAACCAAGCCCCACCCCTTGTTCACTCTGTTTCACATACCTCTTTATAGACATGCATACTGATAAATCCTCTCCTGATCACCCGTTTTATAACCAAACTCCTCAGTAATGCGATAATATCATTATTTTATTACTATAACATCTCAAAAAGCTCTGCAAATGTATGTGATATTCTTTGAGCACTGGATGCTGAAGCAGCTATGACCTTTGTGTCTGTTATCTCTGTGGTGCAAGGGCTATCTTTATTGTTCAGATACGCCCTTTTCTTTTCGATTTCATTCGGCTCCTATCAGTCTCACTCGGCCTTTTGAAAGGTTTTCTCTGCTTTTTCCGGAACAAAAACGACTAGAGACCTGTGCTTTGTCTTTTTGATGATGTCGGACAGGGTCCGAAATCGGACTGGAAAGGGAAAATTGTAATGTCGGACCTGGTCCAACATAGGACTGCAAGGGATTAATGAAATGGCTACAGTAGCTGTGGGAGAGAATGCATTTTACTGTTTTTTCTGTAATTTTATACAGTGACTTTTGCATTTCTTCATTTTATTTTAATCAATAGTTATTTAATCATTTCTGATACTTTTATCCCAGCTCTTTTTCTTCAGTTTTCAGAGACGTTTTTCTTTCTTGCAAAATATTAATGAATTTGTATGAACTAGGTTTGTGAGGTTCTAAAGTATCAACTATGACTGAAAGAACTATTTGGCTGGATTTGCAGTCAGTTTTCCAATGAATAAGCTGTGAAGAGCTGCTTTCATGGTCCCAAGGTAGAAGGCTCATTTAATGACATCATAGTTTCCAGGTCATGCAGACTAAACATCAATACATACAGTGACATTCAAACAGTGAAGTATTCCTTGAGAAATAAGCTGTTCAGATGCTCCCCTACATGATCCTGTTAATCCAACACTGTGTAAGAACATCAGAACGGCCTACAAGTCCTTGAAACAGGAACAAGAAGAGCACAGAAAGATCAAGCTAAGCTTTTGTGTTATGTGTTAATGTTGGTGTATAGTCATTGGTACACGGGATATAAACGGGTCTGTGTAACATGAGTGTTTAAAATGTATATTTGTATTTAGGCACGAGGATTGTACAGCACTTCACGTGCAAGTAAAATGTAATAATATTTGAGCATGGGGAATTGCACTTAATTAATTCACGTGCAGTTGTACCGCGTCTCCAATTGAATGATTGATTAGCAGTCGAGTCTCGGTAATGCTGCATAAAAGCAGCATGTTTTCACATACTCGGGGTTGTGTGTTCAGTGAGTGGAGAACGGGATTGGAGACGGAGGTAATATGAATAATAATAATAGTATTCTTAGTAGTAAAATATCTGCTCACCGTGTTTTGTTTAGTTCGTTTTGTTTGTCTGTTTATTTTGGCGTATGTGCCTTGTCCTGTTTTTGTTTGTTGCAACCGTTTATTTTCTGTCTGTCTGTTCATTCATTAAATGCTGAGCGAGACCATTCGCTCAGCTCCACCAAACTCCACCTCTCGTTGTTTATTTCCTGGCTCTGGTCTGACGTCACCCACTCCGGCCGTCTTTGTGACATTAACCTAGACACTTCTGTGAAGTTGTGCAATTAACTGACAACTTAGCATAGTCAACAGTTGCTTGTGCAGGAAACAACTATAATACTTTTATGGAAGTATAGCAATGCAAAATAACATATTAGATAAGTTATTTGTATAATAAACAGTTGCAGTTGATATTTTAACAATTTTTTGTATGCAGTTGTTTTCCATTTCTTCTGTTAACTTCTCAGAAAGGGGGTTGGAAAGCACCATTTTAACTTTAAAGAACATCCCTGTCACATTCTCCCCTTCTGCCATTTTCAACTTTTTTGAAAATTGCCCACTCTTGATCTGGTAATCAGTTTCTACAAACGTAACTACTTCATGTCCTACATGTATATATATATATATATATATATATATATACACACTAAAAAATGTTGGAATTAATATTAGTAATAGACTAATAAGAGTCCAAGAGGACTCGGAATCTGAGCATCCTTGCTTGGTGTGAAATCAAGTTCATTGGGGCTTGTGTGCAGTCTTCTCTTAGAATCACGCTGCATGTTTTTCATTATGCACCTGCAGTTTTATCAAGTGCAGAACATGTTTTACACACTGAGAAAGTCACATGTATTTTGGGTGGCACATTACATTGTGTATCACTTATCCACAACCTTGGACGAAGAGTAGGATTTTTGTTTTGTGTTTTTTGTTGTTTCCAAAATAGTTGTTTTTTTTCTTTTGCTGCTTTAAATGCAACATATTTGCTGACCAATGCATTTAAAGGACAAACAAGTCGAACCTTGATTAGATACAGATTACAAGGAAACAAAGGATTCCTACACATTCTCCAAAGCTATGTCTCTAGGGCCCCTTCTTTATTGGGAAATAAGTTTTTAAATAAGAGATCAGTGTTTCTTTGTCTGTTTTGAGTCCATTTCATTAAAAAAAACCCTGTAAAGCTATTATTTTTCCATAAAACATTTGAAAAGACATGTCACACATCAATTGAAAGTGATCAGCTGTATAATTTGCATACCTTAATCTGGTAATCAGTTTCTACAAATGTAACTACTTCCTGTCCTAACTAATTTGTGCCTTAGCAAACTGATGCTTTGAACACCATGATGTGGGTAACAACAGTGGTGACTTCTTTTTGTATGTAAGGGATAAACAATGCAAAGTGGTAAATTAGTGAAGCCCTGTTTGTGTTGTATTGCTCTCTAATTAAAGTATTTACATTTACTCTTATATAATAAATACTAGATATATTTATGTGGTGCTGTTTTGCTGGTCAGTATATTGGTATCAAAGAAATGTACTGCTTTTTTTAATTTAGCAGATTGACCTTTGAACCGTTTCTTGAAATTGTGGTGCTGTTTCCATAAATGTCTTGCTTATGTTGGGGTTGAGGGTGGGATTTCCTGTTTAAACCCGGGACAGGCATAGTACAATGCAACACACAAGGTATTTTGCTGCCTGTATCGCTGCCATTGCTTTCATATGGCGCTGGACTTTCTAACACTTCAGTAGTAGGCTACATGCTCTCAGCAATGTATTGTGTGTGTCTTTGCTAAGTTGATCGCTCATTTCATACACCTGCATATACATGACAGGAAAACAACTTTGATAAACAAACCGGTGTTTTTATTTAGCTATGGCCGAAAGTTTTGCATTACAACATTAATAATGTTACATTAACATATTGAATTGCTTATCGCTTTGTAGTTTTCCAAAAATTGAAAAATGTGACATTTTAAAATCTAACATGAAATACTGTACTACTATTGTAGTTTCCGGTAGTCACTTGCGATATCATTTTGCAGTTTCTTTGGTTTGCATTTTGTGTTTTGTTTTTGTTTGTTTTTTTTTTTAATCCTAATGTTCTAGGTGATACATATATGGCCAAAGGCTTTGTAAATTATATTCGAGTACATAGCCTAGAGTATGGTACTGACAACTACTGTACTGTACCATTCAATTTTTTCTACAGTATTGTAAGAAAAGTCATTCGGGTAGTGCATACTGCTCCTGTCTGCCCGGGTGCGGACTAGCGGTATGGCATGGTGAAAATGTCCAGTGGTTCCTTGCCTGTCTGCCCTTGGCTTTACAGGGAATGATGTATTAACTAGTCTACAACGCTAAGGTATGTTTTTCAAGATACAATTGGGGAAGAGTTTTTTTTTTTTTTTTTTAAAACCTGAATTTTGTATATTTATACAAAAGATAATTGAGTCTGACTAATTCACTTCAAGTGTTCTTCCAAATCTAACAGTCTAGTGCTTGTTGACGTCAAGTTTTCCGTGAATTACCACCTTCATTTTCACTCGAAGTTATCTGTCATTTATGTGAACAGCTGCTGTTTTTATTTTTGGAGGGGGTCTGGGTTGGGTGGGTTTCCATGAGAATGAGGTACTGGTCCTTCTGGGAGTTAACTCCTGCATTTGTTTTCATAGTCATGCCATTCCCTTCAGTACACTTTATCAGAAAGGCCTTCATGTTTCTAATTCTGGCGTTACAGGTACTGTGGTATGGACTTTTTTTTTGCAGTTGGCCTAGCTCTGAAACTGTGCTCCAGTGAAGGTCACAGTGTATTACATTTGTTTTTAAATGAACAAACAAGAAAGCAGATGGTGACATAAATCCTTGAAACAGCATTACTTTTAGAGCAATAATTTCCTTTTTTTGTTGAAGTAAATTGTGTAAATAAGGTGTCCGTCCGTATTATTATTATTATTATTCTTATTAGTTATTTTGTTTTTGTTTGTTGGTCAGATTCTTTAGTGTGATATCTCAAATTTGAGACTTCCCTTATAACATTTCTAGAAAATAAAACCATGTAGACAGTAATAAAGCATTGCGACTGTGGAAAATGTATAGTATAACTAGGGCTTTATTTCATTTTTCGGTGCTTTATTTTGAGCTATTTTTAATACTTTTTATATACTGTACAGAATTTATTGTTTTCGGTTACTTTCCACAAAGTGACACGCTTCAGTTGTACCTTCTTTCTTGCTGTCTTCCTCAATGAAATCCTTATGATTCCGGGTATATTCTTCTGGGGTTTTTGTGTGCTTAAGCATTTTTTTACACTTCACCACAATTTGCAATTTTGTCTTAAATCCTCTGTATATAACTGTAATACAGCTTTAAATCCCACGAACAATGTAATCTCATTTTAAATCTCTAGAAATTTGCTGCTACTCTAGTTGGGGCGGGTTTAAAGTATTTAGATCGAATCAATGAAAGGTACAAGTCAGGAAGGAGGGACATTGCCCAGCAGCACTGGGAAAGGAGTTTTTTTATATATGTATTGTATTTATTTATTTTAAAGGGCGAAGTCATCATGAATTGAGTAAACATTTCCAGTGTTTTTGGCTATACACCGATTTCATTTATTTTTTTTTGTATCGGGTGATTTTGTTTTTTATCGGTTAAAACCAAAAATCAGTAGCCCTAGGATTAACCTATAGAAAAACTGCAAAATGACGGTGCAAATGTACCATGATAAACATTTTATTATCATTATTATTGTTGTTATTATTATTATTATTATTATTATTATTATTATTATTATTATTATTATTTTGGTGTGTTATGCAGTCACTGAAACACATTTTAATGGACCTAAGTAAAATACATTTCTTTCTTTTTAAAGATGAAAAGTGTACATTTAATTGTAAACCTGTATGTCACTTGCAACATTTGCCTATGTGTATGTATTTGGAAGAATTCCTAGTTTCCTCTTGTTCATAGTCTTGCACATACACACTTTATAGATGTTTATAAATACCCCTGCTGAATTTAATTGTTTTACGGTATATTCGCTTGGCGTGTACTTTTTTTGGCTGTAGATGAACTGCAGAGACAAGCGGGTCTTTTCAGAAGCCTTCATAAGCAAGTTGAACTGCCTCAGTTTTATTCACAGCAAGTGCCATCCAACAATAACAAACAGCCATGTGATACGGGTCAGGCAGTTATGTTAGAAGGCTTGACGTAAAAGCCTATTAATTTATGGAGCATAAATTAAAGATTGCTTTGCTTCAGTGTGCTTTCTGTATTTCAGCTGATGTTGTAGAAAGGATAGCCTTTAAATAAAGAAAGTATTGGCATAGTTTTCCCTAGTTAGGCTATATTGTAGAGTAAGAAAGAACGACAGGAATAACTTATTTAGCCTCAATATAAACTCCCTGGCTTGAGGTGTGCATTCAAATCTGACATGGCTAATGAGTCTCTCTCTTTTTACATCTGCTTTTAGATGTAATTTTTTTGATCAATAAGTGCTTTTTAATTACAGCTGTTCATAAATACAAAAAAACACATCCAGGTTACAGTATGATCCTACAATAGTTTACATTTAAAACTTGTAAACATTTTTTAAAGCAAAGGTTGATGCTAAGGTGGATGTTGTGAAGCACAAGCAACTGGAAATGGCTGTGATCACAGTATTAGGCCAAACTACCCTTACCATAGCAAAAAGCATTTTTATCAACTAGATACACGGAACAAAAATATAAACACAACATGCAACAATTTCAAAGATTTTACTAAGTTACAGTTCATATAAGGAATTTAGTTAATTTAATATAAATTCATTAGGCCCTAATCTATGGATTTCACATGACTGGGAATACAGATATGCATCTGTTGGTCACAGATACCTTAAAAAAAAATAAAGAAAAAAAAAGAAAAAAAAAATGTAGGGGTGTGGATCAGAAAACCAGTCAGCATCTTGTGTGACCACCATTTGCCTCATGCAGCGGAACATATCTCCTTCGCATAGAGTTGATCAGACTGTTGATTGTGGCCTGTGGAATGTTGTCCCATTCCCTCTTCAATGGCTGTGCGAAGTTGCTGGATATTGGCGGGAACTGGAACATGCTGTCATACACGTCGATCCAGAGCATCCCAAACATGCTGAATGGGTGACATGTCTGGTGAGTATGCAGGCCATGGAAGAACTGGGACATTATCAGCTTCCAGGAATTGTGTACAGATTTTTGCGACATGGGGCCGTGCATAATCATGCTGAAACATGAGGTGATGGCGGCGGATGAATGGCACGACAATGGGCCTCAGGATCTCGTCACGGTATCTCTCTGCATTCAAATTACTATCTATAAAATTCAGTTGTGTTCTTTGTCCATAGCTTATGCCTGCCCATACCATAACCCCACTGTCTCCATGGTGCACTCTGTTCACAACGTTGACATCAGCAAACCGTTCGCCCACACGACGCCATACACGCTGTCTGCCATCTGTCCGGTACAGTTGAAACCGGCATTCATCTGTGAAGAGCACACTTCTCCTGCGTGCCAGTGGCCATCGAAGGTGAGCATTTGCCCACTGAAGTCGGTTACGACGCCGAACTGCAGTCAGGTCAAGACCCTGGTGAGGACGATGAGCACGCAGATGAGCTTCCCTGAGACGGTTTCTGACAGTGTGCAGAAATTGTGCAAACCCACAGTTTCATCAGCTGTCCGAGTGGCTGGTCTTAGACAATCCCGCAGGTGAAGAAGCCGGATGTGGAGGTCCTGGGCTGGCGTGGTTACACGTGGTCTGTGGTTGTGAGGCTGGTTGGATGTACTGCCAAATTCCCTAAAACGACGTTGGAGGCAGCTTATGGTAGAGAGTGAACATTGAATTCTCTGGCAACAGCTTTGGTGGACATTCCTGCAGTCAGCATGTCAATTGCACGCTCCCTCAAAGCTTGAGACATCTGTGGCATTATGATGTGTGACAAAACTGCACATTTTAGAGTGGCCTTTTATTGTCCCCAGCACAAGGTGCACCTGTGCAATGATCATGCTGTTTAATCAGCTTCTTGATATGCCACATCTGTCAGATGGATGGATTATCTTGGCAAAGGAGAAATGCTCACTAACAGGAATGTAAACATATTTGTGCACAAAATTTGAGAGAAATAAGCTTTTTGTGCGTATGGAAAATTGCTGGGATCTTTTATTTCAGCTCATGAAAAATGGGACCCACTTTACATGTTGTGTTTATATTTTTGTTCAGTGTAAAACAACAGTGACAGAACTTTACAACTGAAAGAATTCATTGTCTGAAATGAATCCTAGCAAAACCCTTAAGACCAAAACCTGCCAAAATGTTGGCTGAAATAGATTTATTTATAGAAGAAAAAAAACAAAAAAACAATCAGTAATTTTATAAATAGTTTTCTCTCCTAATATAATGAATTTTTGTATAATTTTGTAATGGAGTTATCAACAGGATGAAACTAGTCCCAGGAAATGATGACTGCATAGCTGTATGGAGGAAGGAACTTCATAAACATCTCTGTAAAGATTGTAGTGACGAGCTTAAGGAAATGAGGCATGTCCTGCTTTTAGCGTGCTTACTTTAACAGGGCTCCCAACCAAGCACCAAACTACCCTCAGGACTCATGTTTTTTAGTTTTTTCTGCATCTTGTTAAGCTCATCTGATCTAGCATGTAAATAAATCTAAGTTATGCTGTTGCTAGCTTCTCCCCCCCTGTATTGACATGCAGTAATGCAAAGCATGCATGTACTGTACCAGTGAACACCAACACACATTAGTAGTTTGTATTCCACATTCTGTTGGTTGTTTTAACCCCAGAATATGTCCTTTTAAGCAAAATACATTTTGTGCTATAATTTAAGTGGTATTGAGTAATTATATTTAATTTATTACATAGTTACCATTTTGTTTTAATTTTATTGAATTACACATGCCCCCTGCTACTGTCGTATTTTGTTTCTCTTTAACATTATAGTACCATTCTTATTTCACATAAAAGCTGGACCCCTTTATCCTTGCTCTGGGTTTCCTGGATTTACAAGTATGCTGCCAAATAAGATCACAGGCTTCCTTAGGTACTGGAAACTGGCACTTTATCCTCTCTTACCCATGCTTATATGCAAATATTCAGATTTAAACTGGTATAACCGTGCCTTTGTTATCTCACTAGTTGAAGAAGGCCCCTCTCTCTCTCCGAGAGAGAGAGCTATATATATATATATATATATATTGATATTATATATATATATATATATATATATATATATATATATATATATATATATATATATATATATATATATATATATATATATATATATATATATATATATATATATAATATATATATATATATATATATATATATATATATATGTAATTGTGGAACAGGGTGCGGAGAAACTGTAGTCCTGGGGAGCAGGACTACAGTTCCCAGAAGGCCACGGGGCTGACGAGCCGCCAATTGAGAAATTATGCACCTGGCTATGATTGCAAATTAGAGCCAGGTGCATGGCTTATAAGGAGTGCAGCCAGTTTGTTCTGGGCTGCTGAAGAGTGAAGAGCCCGGTTGGGAGTGTGTTCAACAGTAAAGAACAAAAGAAAGGTAGTGTTAAACCGATGTTTGTTTTGTTTTTTTGTTCACAGGTAAACAGCTTAGCTGTCCTGTTGTTAGTTTAGGTTCCTGATGGTGTTTTAGTTAGTGCTCGGTGGGGGTGTAATTATTAAAAATTGTGCGCAAGTGCTTTAAAACTTCAGCAATGTGTGTCTGGGTCTGCTTTTAATGGGGCAACGAACTGCGGAGAGTTGCAACACATTTACAATATTTTTTTTTTTTCTTTCTTTTTTTTTCTTTTTAAAAGCATCACACATATATTTAGCTCTGCCCTTGATGGTCCCACCCCATGAATCTCTTTCCATTCTTATGACACAAGATGCCCTGTATCAAAGCAGGCAGGATGAAAGCTAAAACAGGCTTCCTGTTTCCAGCTGTTTCCCTTTACAAAAGATTTCTTCTGTCCAGTTCCCCTCAGAACTTGCTGCTCAGGCTTCAATGTGTACTCTGCTTCCTTGATTTATTATATTACAGTTCAATGATTCAGTCGGTTTACTTCAGATTGATTTTAGAGACCCTTGTAGTGTGCTAAGTTAACTATGGTTTTTAAAGAATAATAATAAAAAAAATAAAATAAAATTTTTACAATACTCCATCTCATATAGTGGCGCATCCAGTAAAAGCGATCCACGCGGATGTGCCCTATAGCCTGGAGGTTGCAAGTTCAGATCCAGGCTATGTCACTGCCGACCGTGACCAGGTGTTCCTAGGGGGTTGCACCCAATTGGCCGAGCGCCGCCCGGGGGGAGGGGAGGGCTAGGTCGGCCAAGGTGTCCTCAGCTCACTACGCACCAGCGACCCCTGTAGTCTGGCCGGGCGCCTGTGGACTTGCCTGTAAGCTGCCCGGAGCTGTGTTGACCTCCGACGCTGTAGCTTTGAGGTGGCTGCAGGGTGAGTCTGTAGTGTGTAAAGATGTGGGCGGCTGACGACACACGCTTCGGAGGACAGCATGTGTTAGTCTTCGCCCCTCCCGAGTCAGCACGGGGGTTGTAGTGGTGAGCTGAGACCAAAAATAATTGGACATTACTAAATTGGGGATAAAATAATGAAAATAATAATTAGCGACGACTAAATGTATTTAAAAAAAGTAAAAAGTCGGATAAGAGAATTAAATACCATTCACATCTGTAACAATGACTATATTCACACAATTATTGTTTTGAGATTCAACTTTTATTAGGGAGCTCTTCTAAATCCCTTGTTTAGAAAGATACAGGGTAGTAATGCTTGTGACAGAGTAGCCGTCTGCCGTGTGGGTGCGCGCATTCGCTCCTTAGGCAGGAGATTGAGACAGAGGTTGAAGTTGATACGCCCTGCAGTGAACAGGATTATTTTACATATCAACACACTGAACAGCTCATGTAACACTACCAGCAATGGCAGGGCACATACAACACATTGTTCAACAACTTTGGTGGGATCTGCAATCTCTAAACTGATCTTCTGTGTTCAATAACAAACAAACTTTGCTGAAGAGGTTGATCATGGCGGATAAACGGTTAGGGCAGATTACTGTAATATGTTCATAGTGTACATACTACTGAAACATCTTGATCTACCATTTCCTTATGATATCTTTTTTACTGTAAAGATGACATGATTTGAATCACGCAGTCGTTTTTTTTCAAATTGTATACAAGCATTCCTTTAGAAATGGGACTCCATAGAAATCTGAACTTCCAGTAATAAACTGAATGGGTTCAAGTATGCATGCTGTTACGAAATATCCCATTACACAATTTGGAGTCATGCTGTGACTTCTTGTCATTATTTGTTTCATTTACTAGTTTGGAAGTGCATTTACTGTACTCACAAGAGACATAATTTCTAGTTTTAAATATACTATTTTAATTTTCTGTGAAATAGGACACATGAGCTCATGCTAGATCTAAACCAATCGGTGTTAATTTAGTTTTTGCAATGGTTACCTTATTCTAAGCAAAAGTCTGGTTTAGGTTTGTAAGTCTGTATTTATGGTAGATTTTTGTATATGGTGGGACTGAACTGTGTATATGTGTGGACTTTTTCCTGTTTCTGATTTACATAGATGACCTAAACTAGAGTAAGATTGCATGTGAGTCTTTTCAATGTATTTCTTTCTGTAAAATATCTAAACGCCAGGAAGGTTCATATTTAAATAATGTAAATGATGGTAGCACTGTATTTAGATCCAGCACCATTTTAGAGATAAATTACATTGACCCCTGTCTGTTTTTAGTACCACACCTTTAGAATGTATAAATGGATCGAACATTTTAGACAGTTTTATTAAAAAAAGAAATAAAATAAATGTTGTGCCAGAAGAAATACTGGACATGGTCAAATACATGAAACAGGCTTAAGTTTACTGGATATTTTAATGCACATTTGACATGTAGCCTCTGTTAAAATAACTGCTTTGTGTGGAATATCATAGCTTTTGTACAGTGAAACAACCTCTGTCTATTTTGCTGTTTCTGTGTTTTTTTCCAAATGGCAAGCTACATACCAAGGCTTTAATGCAGTTGTCATTTTTGATAAAGCACCTGTGTTTCAAAACAAGTCAATGTTGCATTTAATCCACTGGCCGACGTACGCAAGTTATATATAGCCACGAAGAAACCCATTTTTCTAAGTAATTAGTACTGTAGTATCTTGATTTTATGGTTGTGCTGGTAGAGCACTGGCACATCAAAATACAAAAGTAATTGAAAACACCTGGGGCGAATGCTTTCTGATGGAATCTGTTTGAAGACTACTTTTCATCACATGTTCAGCACTGACTTTGCAGCAATAATGTATTTTAGTTAGTAGCAGTTACTTTTTATTAGGAACTGGCATCTGCTATAGGGGCGGGGTTATTAGTATACACTTGAGTTTTGAAGAGATCTCATGCGAAAAGGCCCAGCACACTAAACGTCTTTCTCCGATTTAAGTGTTTTTCCTCTGTTTTGGTTTTGTATTTAACTGCTGAATTGCAAGTCAGTTTTATTGGTGGTTTCCAGTAAACCAGATAAAACTTGTCATATCCCTTTTTAATTTAATTATTTATGTGGCTTATTGCTCAGGGTGTGGGAGGTGGCAGTATTTTGTGTAAAAGCACAGCATTAAAAGAATGTGAATAACATAAACGTTATGGACCTTTTAACACTAAAATAGTAAGATATGTATACAAAAAAAACTTTAGACTAATGTAAAAAAACTGCTGAAACAGGAAAACACTACAGAAATCTTTCTCTCAAAAAGGCCTATGCGGTTCTGTTTAAAAAGTCTGGCAACTACTGTAGTCTACTAAAAATGCCCACTCTAGTGTACTGATACTGTAAGGACTATTGCCCACATTGCCCAAACGGTACATGTACTATCTTTACAATTACTCAAACATTTAAATAAATGAAATTGTAAATTTTAGAGCATTTTCTTTGAAACAAAACAATACAAACTGTTAACTAGTTAGGATTAATCAGAAAGAAAACAAAAAGCTTACTTTAGCACTCCAGGTTGGAGTTGGTTTGTTTTGTTTGTTTGTTTATTGTATTGTGTGAATAAAAGTATGCACTGAAAAAGAGAAATTCCTGTGTTCGGTCAAGTAACTCATGCACAACGAACCCCAGAGCCAAAGGCTTGGTTACACTGGATAAAGCAGGACTGTCAGACAAAAACGAAAATGCTACATAACAGGTTTGAAATTGCGCATTGTTGAATTTGCCCAAATACATCACAGTGCTGAAAAAAACAGTATGTGACTGGAGACGAAACAAAGACAAACTTACATATGGTGAAAGAAAAATGAGCTGATAGCGCAGGAACATGTTTATGACCCAATGTAGAAACATTGTTTGAATGGAGTACGCTGAATGACTTTAATACATAACATACTGTAACACAGTAGTACACTTGTAAAGTATGTGCATGGTTCTGATTAACAAAGGAAAATTAATATATTTTTACAGCTGTAAATGGAATTCAATTGTACTGCATCATATGCAACACTAAGATGTTTTGCTTACTGGTTATTAGATGGTGTACTGTGTTTATTTTTTATTTGCTTTTTTAATTGGTGCAAGCAGCACTGTTTAGTACTTTTCTTTTAAATTTGAATTAATACAACTAATTTGTAACAGCCAGTGCAGCTGGAACTATTGTCTATGGCAGTAGTTCTCAAACTTTTTGGGCTGCGCCCCCCTTCCTCTTTTGTCTGTGGTACTTGACGCCCCCCCCCCAACATACACACACACATGTACGTACGTATACTGGTAAAAAAAAAACAAAAAAACAAAAAAACAATGGTTGTACGGACACCGAATAGAAATACAGTGACGACAATCTTTTATGTCACTGCAAACAAAAAAAACGTGTCTGTGTGTTATGTGCACAGACACAGCCACCGATCCATCATAGTAAGAGCAAACTAAACAACAAATTACAGTTTACTGATTTGTAACCAACACTTACTAACGTGGATAAGCTTATAAACAACATACATTACCAGGTGGCAATGGGCCAGCTAAAAAATTTGCAAGCTTAAAAGGCAGCAGTCAGATGCACAGCACAGTCAGCAAACTTGTTTTTGATTTTGATTTGTTTTAAGTTAATATATACCGTATAACAGGAAATTTCAGCTGGTATTAAATTCGGCGGATTTGCTACATTGGGGGATTTCACAGCACGTTCACAAAAGTCACAATTTTGCATTTATACTTTTAATTCCAAAAACATTTAAATAAATAATTAAATATGCCTGCTAAAACAGTATCTCATTTACAGCAACTTGTTGGGGCGTCCGCAGTGTAACTGCAGCAACTTGGAGAACAACAAAGAAGGCCTTCTAATCACTTACAGTATTTATCATTCCTATATGGCCCTTAATTTCAAGAACCAGTAAACTTTTACGATAAGCATTTGCTATCTCTGTTTTATAACACAGTGGAACAATCACAGTTCTGCCATGCAGTAATAGGGCAGTATTGCCACGTGTGCAATCTTAACAATAAGCTGAAACGAAAATACTTTTATTTGCTTCAAAATCATTTCAAACTGGTTAAAAGACTAGCAAGCACTGGCAGAATCAGCTCCGTTTTATACGGTGCAAAATGTTTTAACGTTTTATGGACTATGCGGTGCTTGCACAGTGCCTGCACTAATAGCCTTATCGACAATAACATTTTTTGTTACAGACTTTCAACAAGTCTGACACAAACAATTTTGGTTGTTAATTAAACCATTGTAAAAAAAAAAAAAAAAACACACACACACACACACACACACACACACACACACACACACACACACACACACAAATGCTTAACATAAAAAGAGCAGTCCTACTACAGGCAGTTTACAGAGCCTCTGGGTTTCTGATCGAATCATCAATTCTACACTTTTTTAAATCCGTTGTCCAGAAATGTCCAGTCTACTTTTTTATGTTTTTAACCAAATTGGCTTCAGCACTGCCATTCTCATATCCACTTTGATATCTGACACATTATTTCTCTTATATATATATATATATATATATGACACACACACACACCACTGGTCTATGGTTCAGGAATACACGCAAAAGATAAACGGGCAATGGCGGATTACAGCGGGGAGGGAATAACACACAACATGCAAATAGACAGGGAATACAGTACATAAACACAAATGCACGGATCACTACAATATGTATATTTGATGTATTTTGACAGTGCATTTAAATTGACTTGAACCAATTACTTATTTAGAATTAAAAAGAAATGGAATAGCTTCTAGCAGTTGAACTAAAAACTAAAAACACTGAAGTTATTAATGGAATAAAATGTTGCAAAGGGTTATTTCAAAACTAAACCTGGGTGTCTTTCTTTATTAATCGGTGTAGGAACAAATCTATTGTAAAAAAAAAAAAAAAAAAAAAAAAAGTTATTTTAACACAAAAACTGTGTTTTCCTAAACTCAGTCTCAAAAAGGGAGGAGTGACTTTTACGCCAGTGCAATCTATAAAATGATTTTTACGGTAGTTTCTTGTATTACAAATTATTTTCGTGTGTAGTAATTATTGCAGTCCATTTCCTAGCCAACCTTATACAAACACAAAAATACACAGATTTGTACTTGATTAGCCTTTGGGCCGGCATTCAGCTAGGAGGTGTTAAGTGATCACCACTACTTCAGAGACAATTTGTGTAGCAGTTCTGATATCCATGCTGCTCTGCACTCGGGAATCTCATTACAGATTTATTTTGTATGAAGTAGGCTGCTACTGTACATTTTACTCAGTCTTTTCATCCACAACTACTGTACATTTTACTTGGTCTTTTCATCCACAACACTGTAAGCCTTCCCACTGTCCAGGTCCTGCTGTCCCGGTCCTGCAAGCACACAATTACTGAAGCCTCTACAAAGCAGTCTGCAGAGACAGCTTCTGAAGGATGTCTGCTGTTAGGCAGCTGCAAACATCTGGCATTACTGGGAGGGGGCTTTTTTTATTTTATAGCACCAGTTAATAATGGACTTTTTAAAAGTGAAATATTTTCAGCAGAAACAATCAACTTCGGTCAGATCAATAGACAAGGCTTGTTGGAGAATTTTTTAACATTAAATGATGCCTGTAGTGTTAATGGGGTATCGATAGAACTGCTGTTCATTTATCTTCGTGTAATATCAGTTCTTAAAGCCTTTATTTTTTGCCAGACTTAAGTGTCCTAGAAGGTGCAACCAGCAACCAATTTCCTAATAGAATAAAGTGGAGATATTAATCTACAATAATCCATGCAGTAATGTGTGCCAGAAAATAAGAACAATAATTAAATACAACTGCATGTGCATATTACTATACATAGTAATAAGTCCTATTCACAAAAAAAATCCTTAAGTAAACTGAATTAAATAAAAATGGAATTCATCAACAAGTAACCCCAAATGTGTCATTTGAGATGTATCATGTATTTATTTCCCCCCTCATTCATTAGTTTGAGCATTAGGTTGATTTGCATGTGATGGGCACTCGGGTGCCCATTTACACCTTCCGCTTTCGCTCTAATAAATGGGGGGCTGCAGCAGTTAAGGAAAAAAATTGTTTCGTGAAAGTTTTACTCTTTTTTTTTTTTTAAAAGTCCTTACTATACACAGCATTCTTCATATGTACATAAACCTTAAAAATGGCATTACGTGTAAACTCTATAGACATTTGGCATCTCGCATAGGCTATGCACATATGTGCATTGTGTGTCAGGGTAAAAAAAAAGATTGGTTAAAGAAAAAAGAACAACTAGGTGCCCGCTACCAAAAGAACTGCAGTCACCAACATGGTGGTCGAGGTCGGCTAATCCAGGTGAGGTATCTCCACTGTCTGGCATTCTACAGTGACAGTCTGCAAAAAAATGCGACGTTAATTAATCCCATATGTTGGTGAGTACTTATTATTTCAGAATTTTAATTAGAGGTTGTATACCCTTAACTCCACAAACCACTACCCCCCACCCCCACACACACATCACATATTTCACAAAGTACCCAGTGGCAAAAATAAGTCAGTGCCTATGGACTGCAGGAAATACTGTCAATATAATATTGGAAAACGAAAATTAAAGAAAAGGGAGGGGGGGGGGGGGGGGGTGTCTAAATGTATTGTGTACATAATGAAATCAAAATGACGGCTATTGTTAAAGAACTCTTTCTTCTCTAGATTTCCCTTTCATCTCTGGATTTCTTGTGATCTGTGTTTAGATCCATTCAACACATATTGCTGTCTGTAATTCTGCAGTTCCCTCATTGACCACAATAAGAGTGTCGCGTGAAGGCAGCATGAGGGTAGGGTGAAGACAGAGTGAGAGCTGCAGCAAAGCAGAGTGTGGTGGCATGAGCGAGCATGAATCACTCTACATTAAAGCTGCAAACTTAGATGCCACCAGTTAGCAATATTATTTAAAGAGAGATCAGCCCATTGTACTACATTTGATCATCAAAACAAGAAAAGAAGTGGTAGGATACCACAGTAAAAAATTATGTGTTGTCTCAGCCAATTGGCGAAACAGCGAAATGTTCAAAGACGTGACTGGAACATCTGTGTGCCCCATCTCTTAGGAAAGTCGCCAAAGTGTCCTAGAAAAGCTGAGATCTTGTATTTAACCAGTGTGTCCACAAAATACTACATCCAAGCTATCATTTGGGCATTAACTGTGTGTGGGAAGGAGTTGAAAGGGTTTTTTTTTTTTTTTTTTTTTAAAAACTACAATACTTCTTTAAGAATGAGAACAACATGAATCAAGATGTCCTTTAAACATTAACTAGTTATTTCGATTTCATTGCCATTTTCAATTGCTTGTGGTTTGAACAGAATTTAACCAAGTGCAACTGTATCTGACAGCTAGTTCCATTACTTTGCAGAAACTCTAGGCTTTGTACCTAACCCTAGAGCCCACCAGTATTAAATTGTTTATGGAACAAGCAGCCACATTTTACATTTTGAGTTGTTCTTGATTTATAAAACATTAATTGAAATAGAAAAGTCAGATAATTCTGCGAATACCTCTATATTTGTAAAATTGGAGAAGCGTTTAAAATAATTCTACCCATTGTGTTTTTCTACCTTTGTATCAATTTGGAAACTAAATGAATGGTTAAAATATATTCACAGTCGTACAGCACTGTTTGGAAGTCTGATATTTTGAATGTTCCATCACTAACCCTGGTAGATTTCAACTTTCTGGTGGTGCACTCTTTCACATATAGTGTTGTTCTTCCTGTTCACAGTAGCCTCAAACCTCAACCTTAGGAACTAGAAAGAAATTGCCACAGTATGTACCGATGTGACAGCAGATGAGACCACACAATATATCGTGCACACATACATATGGACCATTCATATGCACAATTAGCTCCATAGCTAGGTGTTGAGTTTTCAAAATAATGTACTGATAATGCCACTGTTTAATTGAATAGGACAGTATTGTATCACAAGGAAATACTATATAGGTTTCTTTTAAAGGCCAGCTGATCCGACAAAGCTGTATGTTTTTGAAGTAAAATTTTTTTAAAAAGGCTTTGTATACAATCTTTTTTTTTCTGAATGATTTTTTTTTTATATAAGTCGTGCTGTTGACAAAGTCTACTGTGGTAGCACAATCTCTGATTTGTAAATGTAAAGAGGTCATTCACCTGCAAATCAAGCTTGACATCAATCAAGCATTTTTATATACACAATACACAGAAATGCGTTATGTTATTCATTCTACTCACCCATTTGAACACCATGATTAAGCCTAGTTTGTAAGCTTTTGAGTGTTGCCGGAGTGGATTTTTTTCGTTCTGCCATTTTTTCATAAGAATCATAATTCTAAATACGCTCCTAAAATGTTAATTGTAGCCTACTATGATTTCTCAGTAAATGAACAGTCTCTGTACAATTAGCAACACCGACATTCAGCAAACTGGACAGCTGCATAAAAACGGCCAGAAATTACAGTTAACAGAACTGTTTGTCCCGCCTCAGCTAACTTATGATTGGACTGCTGCAGAGAAAATACAGGTCTTTGATTGGTTGATCGTATCACCGGTCTGATTTTAGGAAAACGTATCACGTTTTCGGAATACTGGTATCCAGAATACGGACGGATTCATTTGGAATATCCTGTTTACATGGCATGGAATAGCTATTCAAATTTCCCACTATTCCAAATACAACTGGAATCTTGATAGAACAGGACAACTGGAACAGGTAACCCGGATAGCAGTATGGGTGCAGTCAATTGCACCAACCATGCGCAGCAGGTGCGCGACCTGATAAAAACACTGCATTATCTCCTCACTGTTTGCTCTGGTACTGGGGAATTTAATATGTTCCTCAGCACGTCGCAGCAACGCGGTTATGAACCGGTCGAGGTGGCGAACATGGCTGACTGGGTGATCCTCACTGTATCACCTGCTACCTTCTGGAAGGTCCCGGTAGCCAGGATACACATACAGACAGACACTGCTCAGACAAGGCACGACTGCACAGATTTGTTCTAACCAGATCATCATGCAGCGTGTGGCTAGATGAGTTGAGATGATACCTGGACACAATTTGCTCATTGCTGAGCGCCTCGTGTTTGCTGAGGCTGGTGCACCCTTTCAGCATATCTTCGCCTGTGTTGGGGTTGCTGTTGCTGGGTGTGCCTTGCATCATTCACATCCACACGTTGACAGACACGCTGCATGCTACCCACACTTCCCATTGTTGCTTGTTTGTAGTCAGTGCTGGAATGGTAGTGTGTGCGTAGTTAACGCAGTCCTTTTACAATCCTTATTCTGCGCGTCACAAAACTGGTTTTGTGCTTGGCGCATCCCTTCGAATATACCAGGATCACACATATTGTCAGCCACTCCCCCCATATTGCGCGATGCATACATTTTAATTCTGCACAGCACAGAATGGATTGTGATGCGCAAAAGGATGTTTCGAATATGGCAACTTGGCACAGTTTTCACACAACGGCCATTTGCGACGTGCATACCCCTCTGCACGGTGCGCAAACCTTTCAAATATCGGGCCCATAATGCTTTTTCACAAGCATAACAGATAATACAAAAGTTTAACCTACAGTAATATTGTTAACTATTCAGAATGGTTTTCTTCTCAAGATTATGTATGTTTATTTCATAGATTTTTATGAAATCAAACATGGTTTCTGATACATTTTTTTCTTGCTGAAATGCCCAACTCATCAAAACAAATTTCTAATTTCTAATTAGAAATTCTAATTTTGCAAAGGCTTGTGGTTTATTTTAGAGGCACACATTAACTTTAGTTCTAATATTGCCAACAAAGGTCCAGTGTAAAATTGATTTTATACTAAATCCTATACAAATTACAAATGTGGCCCATGAGAGACAGGTGGTTTTAATAGCCAGTTTCATTTTAATTACAGTGACGATGTTCAAGTTAAAAAATTCAGTCACCTAAAGACAGGTGCTCTACCTATAACAAATGTTGTACTGTATAAAAACTGGCAATTGCAAGGGGATAGTCTGAGACTAAAGAATTTTAATTGCTAGCATTAAAAAAGATTAATTGGGTAAGCTACAACATGGTGTTACGTTAGTACACCAGCATATAGCCTACTGAAGAGCTGCCACCTTCTAATAAATATAGAATAAAAAAAAAACCTATGAAGTACTTATGTTAAAATGCAAAAGTAGACCAGCTACTGCAATCATTTTTTCCCCTAACCCCCTTCCAAGAAAAAAAAAAAAAAAAAAAAAAAACCCCAAAAGTTAATTACATACCTGACAAAAGGTTATTGTTTTTTCTATTGACCCAAACTATAATTAATGAAAGACAAAAATACAAAGTGGGTTATTTAGCACCCAAATTAACCTTAGTTGAACACCTTTGGAGACTGTTTTAAATTAAGACAAGATATTGAAATAAATCGACACTTAATTCACGTTCAACAATGGTAACAGAAAAGGTCTATAAAGGCAGGTGCTCTCGCAGTCTGACGGTACGGCAATTGTCGAGGGGCTCGGTCTGTAGACTAATCGAGGAAAAAAGGCCTTTCCGTGCTACGTCACGAGCTACAAAGTACGACTAAACTTCAAGGGCCGTATCAATTCTGAGCGACGGGTATGACACAGAAACCTGGATGGGGACCGTTGGCAAACCACACGTTAACTAATACGTTTCGTACGTACAAATTGTTCTGACGTTCAGCCCCGTGTATTCATCGTACATGTAACGTATTGAATGTACTCATGCTTAAAATCACATTATGACCAATTTTGATCCATATACATGTACATATTAAATCCCCATTATCTTGTGTTGATCTAGGAATGACTGTATACTCGATTTGAAAGGGACTTTTTAAATAGTGTTAGGCCGAACTGAAACTTTCCCATAAAGTTTACAGTATAATAAGCCATAGCTATGAATGTAAATCACAAGATTATTTTGAAAGGGATATACATATTTAGTTGTGTAGGCTGTTCAATATGAACAGTGATTTCTTCTTTAGAACTGTATGTGCCCTTATAAAAGTTTACAGTAGTAAAAGCATAGCAACGAGTAGTAAAATGCAGTCACAGCAAGGTGAAGCATAGGCAAGCATTGTAAAACAAAGAACAAAAACAACATAGAGAATCCTGGTAAACTATGGTAAATGCATAGTATAACTATAGGAAAAGTATAGCATGGGATAACGGCAAAATTGCCATGGTAAACTTTTATAAGGGTATGCTGAACTAACTAGTATTCTACAGTCGCCATCCTTAGATGTTTTATTTTGACAAACCTGTTGTGTGTTTAATCATCAATACTTCAGTGTTGTTTTTCCATTTTTTTTTAATACAAAGTAATCCATCGTGTATCCATCGGTCACATATCCACACCTTTTATCCACCATGATCATGTCTTCAGCAGTGTTAGCTTATTAGTTTCCATACAGTGTGTTGTATATACTCCGTGCACTACCATTAATGGCAGTGTCACTTGAGATGTTCAGTGTGCTGATAAGTAAGTAAATCCTGTTCGCCTTCAGGGCGTATCAATGCCCACATCCGTCTCGATCTCATACCTGTCGCTCAGCAACGAATGCACGCACCCACACGGCTACTCTTTCACAAGCATCACTACCCTATATCTTTCTAAACAAGGGATTTAGGGGAGCTTACTAATAAAAACTGCATCTCAAAACAATAATTGTGTGAATAAAGTAATTGTTACAGCTGTATATAAAGGTATTTAAAACGGGATTCATTTATCTGACTTTTTACATATCCGTACTTACTTTGGTCACATTGCAGTCAGATACGCAACGGATTACTGTAATAAAGTTTGAGTTTTTAGAGTTTGTCAAATAGACACACACAAAAAAAATCATCTCATTCTAAATGGTAATCTGCCAAATATGTTTAAGATAATGGTAGAGTGAATTTTAATTCACCGGTATTTATTATGTTTATTAATATTTTCTTTTATGGGGCCATTATTTGGATTACTGTAAACTATTATAGTTCTTAATCTGTGCACGTGGACTATTGAAACTAAACATTACAGAAGTGTCTGAGGGCTGCAGAATTTGTTTAAAATCACTGTTAAATAAATAAATAAATAAATCCCTTTTAAAACAAGGGCTTGAGTAAATCTGAATGAACACGGAAAACATGTTACACTGTTGAAAGCCATTCATTCTAAAGATTATTTTCTTTCCTTATTTCACCTAAGAACACTTCTCCATGAAACCTGAGCATGTGACCCTCACTGGTTATTGTATTGCCTCCTCCTAACATACACAGAAACAAGCTGCCGGCAGACATGTCACACAACAGGGGTCAAATAACTAGTATCATTGTGATGCACAAATGGTTAGTGCATCATGAGAAACTAATTCCTGGCTGACAGATCTGAGTAAATTGCGAGACGGGTGGTCTTACCGTTTTAAGAATTGCTATGTATTGTGGAGGAGAGGCTTACCTTGATCTAGATGTGTACTGCTCTGAGCTCTTTTGTGTTAAGCTGATTGTAATAGAGTGCCACTACATTTGCAATGTAATATATTAGCTATACATTTGTACATTCTCTTTCTGTAAACCAGTCTGAATGTGTGTGTGTGTGTGTGTGTGTTTAGTAGGGATTCCTAATGGTTATAGTGAATCTTGATGATCTAGATTTTAATTACATCAGGGAACTCTGATGGGCGGCCAAATGCTTGGTACTTATAGGGTTGATTTATATTATGGGGATTAAAGTCTGAATGTGTTTTTAAAAAACAAACATGCCAGTATCTTTTTAATTAGGTTTGCTCTGTTTACTTTGTTGCGTAGTTGTGTGCAGGTACGATATTGTCAGGGGTGTGGGCTGTCAGACTAACCAGTGAAAGAAATATGAGTTTCTGGTGGTGCACTGGAGAGCTTTTACTTGACAGCAAGCCTCTCATATCAGAAATGTTTCATATAATAAATAACAGGTGAAATCATTCTGCAGACTGCCTGCCCCTCTCATTAGCCTTTGCTTGCTTATTGACTTCATTTACAGGTTTTGAAGGTAAACTTTGTGCTTTATAAAAGACATATATGGTCTCCCTGTGTTTTGTGTTTTGATAATTAATTCTGGTTAACCAAATATGCACAAGGTTAAGGGATGATTGGCGATTTAAAATACGTATAATGACAATGTGTGTTACTTTCCCAGGTCTGGAAGACAGAACAAGCTCTGGTTCCTGGGGAAATGGAAACCGCCCCAGCCCATCTAAGGTAAGCGCAACCACCACTACCATCAGTAGTGTGGTATTAAGAGTTTAGTTTAACTCTTTTCTTGCCTGTTTTCTACCTAAACCATGCCTATTGCAGGTGGAAAGTCATTTTTCATCTAGAATTGTGAATGTTTGTGCCTTATTCTGAAAATATGAATTCATTGAAAAAGGATGCTGTTGTGTAACATTAAACCTACAGATGTTTTACAATGTTTTGCAAGTAGTCACACTGCGGAATGGATTTATTTGTCTTTTGCTGAAAAAAATGAAATAAACAATTCTCTTAATATGGGCTGACATTTTCTGTGTAGACTTAATTATTTTTAGGATTTTCCTAAAACATCTGTACAAGCATTTAGGAGTTTCCAGCTGGAAAACCAAACCAAGTACAGTCGTGTGTAATTTAGAAATTGTTCATTTACAGAAAAATTACGGAAAACATTACAGGGCATCCCCCAACTAACACAAAAATAAAATTGGGATTAAATAGTAGTTTTAACAGTACACCTTTTCAGTAATATACAACAAATGGTAGAACAAATTAAAGATAGTTAAGGAAAATGTACTTGCACCTATGCCTCTGGTCTAGTAAAGAGCATTCAACAAAGCACGTGGCTAATTTCAGTACAACGTAATGTTAAGCACTGATCAACTGCCACTTTAACTTCAATTAGTACTATGACAATATAGAACGATCATGCTGACTTTCTGGGAATGACACAAAAACAAAACCAGAGAGAAATGATTTCAGGCTTGTGTGATTTTGTTTGTGTTAGTTTTATAATTTATGGATTTTCAAAAAGATCATTAGTAAACGAAACTTAGACATTTACATGCTTTAAAGATACACCACTTTTAAAACAGCCCAACAAAAAAGCTGTGTCTGTGAAATTAAGAGTTTAGTAGGGGTGTGCCTGTTTGGTGGTACACAGTCAGATCTCTAGTATCACAGAGTTAAGGCTGTGTGGTGAGGGGAGGATCCCCCTGCCCACACCTCGCCCCTGTTAATAAATACAGAATGTTTAAAATGGCCAGCCCCTTGGAGCAGCTTCAGATAAAGTTGCTTTTCTTCCATGACCACAAAACCAGGCAATGTTAGTTATTTAACCAAATACACACAAAAAGTATTCTTGGTAAATGGATTCAAAACATCCCCTTTCCAGCCCGAAGCGCTGCTCCTTTAACCCTTTGTGTCTGACTATTCAAGATTCTTCAGATATGAAAAATGCATTGGCATAAAAATAAGGGTACTTCTGAGTCTGCTGTCAATGCGTTTCGCCTTCCTTAGCCTCTCAGGAAACTGATTGATTACTCTGATGTGGGAAAAAACTAAACACAATAGTGTATACAGTGTTTTTATACATTGCTACAGGTCTTAAAATATGCATTTTTGCATTGAATAGCAGTCGGGTAAATTTGTTTATTTGACCTCGACACAGTAAAATGCTATATTTCCCTCATGAAAGAATAAATTAAGTACAAAGTTGTTTTTTTTGTAAACTAGTTATTATGATAATTGCTTTTATGTTTATTATGCTTCATACCTTTTATACTGTTTACATCTTTATTAATTTATATATTTATAATTTATAATTGGCACAAGAGTGACAACATCATTAATGCTTCATTTTACACCTGGTAGAATCAAGTTTCTTCAGTAAATTTGTTGAAATGTATTGCAGTTTCATTGTAACCCAACAGAAGGAGAATGGAAAGGATTGACAATAAATGAAGAGTGCATCATAATACATGGATATGCATGACTTTATTATTAGAGGTTAATATTAAACCAAATATGTAATAGTCGATTGAAACCCACTTAATAATGTTACGTTAACAGATTGAATTACATGCCATATTTTTTCCATATACTGAATGAAAATCTGACAAATTAAAAAATATGACATTTCTAATTCGAACATGAAATACTGTACCATAATTATGGCTAAAAATACAAAATCTGACACATTGAGTAATTCAGTATGTATATATATATATTTTCATAACATTTATATTTAGATCTTTGCACGCCCCTGACAAAACTGTATTAATGTGTGACAATAGGTTGTGGATTGCTTTCATGCTGCTATGACTACTATCCTGAATTTTGTGTTATCATCTTAATTAGTATGAGTTGCCAGTATTCAACAAATACAGAACATATAACCTGTCAGGGAAACTTTAAACAGGCTATAATATCAGATTTAAAACAAACAGCTTGGACACATGTAATATATGCCTTTGTTAATGATACACATGCTAAAAAGAAATACTAAATTGTAATGTGCTGTATTATGGAATGTATTATGCAATAACTACAAACATGTACATATTTAAGTCGTGCATAAAAAATGTATGCAGTAGCATACAATGTACAGTGTCACACCTGTCAACCATAGATTTTTGTTTTTAAAGTGAAATTCCACAGTTGGAATTAGCCACTTCAGTTTTATTTTTCCCTCTCTTCCAGAATTATGCAGATGGTTCTCAATATAACCACATGGGCAACCGGGACCTTGGGTCACATAACATGTCCCCTCCTTACGTCAATTCCAGACTAGCAGGTAAGAGTTCTGTGAGTAACAAATCCATAATATCATCTGTTGATGTGCAAATCCTGTTATATGATGTACCCTTTGTTCCCTTTAAACCTTCAAGCATTGTAAGAGCTTGAGCTGTCACCTTTGTGCTGTATCCTCTGCTGTGCTTGTGATACACTGCAAGGTAGCTTTCTGGGCATTCGTGCAACTAAAGGGTATTCTTGGATGGAGAAGCTCCTGGAGTTTGTTTACAGTGCTTTAGATGGCCATGGCCGTGATGTGACAGGTATATTGAGAAGAGGAAACTAACAAACATACTATTGTACCAGAATCTTGCTATCTTAGTACATTCAGCAATACGATGAAAAGCTGTGGGGGGAAAATGGTGAAATAGCCCTCTTCTGGCACCTTTGGCAGCAATTACAGCTGTGAGTCTGTTGGGATAGGTCTCTACCAACTAGATTTGGCAATATTTGACCATTCTTCTTTACAAAACTGTTCAAGCTCTGTCAAGTTCCTTGGGGAGCGTTGATGGCAAGCAATCTTCAAGTCATGCCACAAATTTTTGATTGGATTTAGGTCAGGGCTCTTACTGGGCCTCAAGGGCATTTACTTTTTTGTTCCTTCGCCACTCCAGTGTAGCTTTGGCTGTATGCTTTAGGTCATTGTCATGCTGAAAGATGAACTTCCGTCCCAGTTTCAGCTTTCTTGCAGAGGGCAGCAGGTTTTCCTCAAGGACTTTTCTGTACTTTGCTCCATTCATTTTCCCTTCTATCCTGAAAAGTGACCTAGTCCCTGCCGATGAGAAACATCCATGACGCTGCCACCACCATGCTTCACAGTAGGGATGGTGTTCTTTCGGTAATGCGCTGTGTTGGGTTTGCGCCAAACATAATGCTTTGCATTTAGGTCAAAATGTTCCATTTCAGTTTTGTCAGACCACAAAACTTTTTGCCACATGCCTACAGGATCTCCTGAGGTGTTTTATTTATTTATTTATTTATTTTTTGCATACTTCAAATGGGCTTCACGGTGGGCTTCCTTCTTGACACCCTACCATACAGGCCAGATTTGTGGAGTGCTTGGGATATTGTTGTCACATGCAAACTTTGACCAGTCTTGGCCATAAAAGCCTGTAGCTCTTGCAAAGTTGCCATTGGCCTCTTGGCAGCCTCTCTGATCAGTCTCCTTCGTGCTCGGTCATCCAGTTTGGAGGGACGGCTTCATCTAGGCAGGGTCTTGATGGTGCCATACACCTTCCACTTCTTAATACTCATCTTGACTGTGCTCCAAGGGATATTCAAGGCCTTTGATATTTTTTTATACCCATCCCCTGATCTGTGCCTTTCAAAAACTTTGACCCGGCGTTCTTTTGAAAGCGCCTTGGTGCTCATGGTTGAGTCTTTGCTTTGAAATGCACTACCCAGCAGAGGGAACCTACGGGAACTGCTGAATTTATCCTGAAATCATGTGAATGACTACAATTTAACACATGTGGAGGCCATTTAACTTGTTGTGTGATTTTGAAAGCGATTGGTTACACCTGAGCTAATTTAGGATTGCTATTACAAGGGGGGGTGGACACTTATCCAACCAAGCTATTTCAGTTTTTATTTTTAATTAATTTTCTACACATTTCTAGAATATTTTTTTCACTTGGAAGTTGTGGGGTAGGATGTGTAGATAAATAAATAAAAAAAAAAATATATATATATTAATGCATTTTAATTCCAGACTATAAGGTGACAAAAGGTGACCATTTTGAAAGGGGATGTAGACTTTCTAGAGGCACTGTATTTTTTGCTTGTTTTGTAACCTTAAGGTTATTTTTCTTGTGAAAGGGGGGAGGCTGTCCCTTTAATAATGTCCTCAATGATAAAACAGTACATATAATCAACAGTGTATTTTGATTGTTTTAATTGTCTTGGATGTGTGTCCACCATGTTTTCTATTCAGCTTTTCTTAGTGAGGACAGTAAGTTTATATTGGCTTGCTAAGGTATAAGTCATGTCTTTCTATTATTTGTAGGCACAGAAAACCCTTACATGTATAGATCTCTTATTGATGTTGTCGTGAGAAGAAGTTGAAATGATAAAACTTGAAAAGGCAAGCCAATACAAATTATTTTATAAAATTCAATAGCAATTCTATGGATCAAAAAAGAAACCACAAAAAAAAAAAAACAACTTAACTTCGAGTATCTTAAGAGGTGGTTCTCAAACTTCTAACAAATAAACAGTTCATGGCCCCTATTGATACGGTACAGTAGTAAGAAACACAATATGTGTTATTTGGGAAAAGCAACATAATTAATATTACCTGGCAGTGCTACAAGTGAACCAGGGCAGTTTGGAAATGTTTTCTAATGACTTTTGTCTTAATATGTCTCTTTGGCACTGGCTTTGCTCGTAAACATGTAATGGGCAGCCACTGCATTGATGGCTTTGTTTTCATTCAAACTAGCTTATCCCTCCATCTGATAAAGAAATATAAATAGTTTTTTTCCCCTATTGCTTCTGGGTGTAATAATATGTTATAGGGTATGTAATTGAATTATTTATTCACAACAAACATAGATAAATTTTAGTTTGGTTGCTGTTCCTTTAACACTTTTATTCCTTACTAATATTGGATGATTTTAGTTGTCATATGTTTTAGAACCAACGTGCTATATCAAGCACTGAACTCAAGTGAAAATAAATGGAAACCAGAGCTCTTTGTGGTACTCTTCACCCCTTATGAGTCAGTACTGCAGCAAACTGGAAAAAAGAAACACGGAGAACATGTATTCCAACATTAAAATCAAACTCCTAAAATACGTACGATACTATGGATTGATTTTGTGGTTTTGCCACAGTAATTTATGGGAGGACATTAAAGTAGGGTCATGTTTGTCAAGCTTTCCCTTTATCTAGATGGCCAACGTGAAATAAGCTTGCCGTGTTACATTTGAAAAAAAATAAAAAGAATTATTGAAAACTGCAGTGCCTTTTTTAATGATGAATCACTTATGCATATACTACAGAGAAAGCCTTTGCTGTTTGCAGAGGTTAAACTAACAAATTAAGTGTGTGCATTTTATGGGTAGGGAATGATAAAGAAGAATTGAGTGTAATATATCGATTAAACTGAGCTAGGAATTGCCTGTGTATATCCTTCACCAAGACATAAACGTGACATACATTTTGTTAACTGATGCCTTGTAATACTACAGTTCTAATTGTAAATAAAAAAAAAAACCTTCTAATAATCTGTTTAAGAGAAACCTCAAATGTAATGGCCTTGGCCAAAAAGATTACTCCCTCCATCACCAAAATTGAGTTACTCTAACAGCACAGCAGTAGAGACAGCAGCAGCTACCTTGATGGCCTGTGTGATTCTGTATTCAATATAATTATGATACACTGGTTACCTCAGGACTAACACATTTTGTGTGTTTTTTGTCATTTTGTTTTTGCTATCCAATGAACATATGTTCATAATTAACTTTTACCATTTCATTTTTCTACAGTACCTTTTGCTTTTAAATAAAAAGACAAACTAGCAGCAGCTAGGGTAAATGCAAACCAGGTATGGGGCAGTGGTGGAGAATGATTTCAGAACAGTGTAAGACATCTATAAAAACATGCAACATGTTTTCTGCCATTTTCGTGCAAATTTATTTTGCTCGAGAAAAAATGGTGCACATTTTTATAATGAAAATTGTTTTCTATAAAACAAAACTACAATAATAAAACATTCCCCCAAAACAAACCCTTAAAACAAACCCTTAAAGATTGTGAACTATGCCTGATCATTCAAATGTACTTGCCTGAAAGTTGATTCATCAGGTGTTTACACAGTGCTACTGCAAAGTATGCATAGGGAACCTTCGGTGTCTTAGTGGAGTGGGCTATTCACAGTACTGTTTTGAACTTTGCATTGCTGTTTAAAGCCATTGAACCTCTTTTATACATGTAAATCTGTAGATGAGGTGGATTGTATATTTACAATGTATTTAGCAATTGGGACCGCACGATAACAAATAGGTAATATTTTAATGAAATCAAGTACTCCATAAAATTAAAAATGTGTCTTGTATATATTAACTTACTGTCAAGAACATAATTTGTGTTGTCGCTTATAAAAGTTGCTGAGAATATTCGTCTGTGAACAAATACAGGATGATGATGCAGAGATCAAGAGTAACCTGCTTTGTTAATGTATTTTATACATGTTATTTTGTTTTAAATCAGTCCCAACTGTAGTCATCTGTCTTCAGAGAAACTAATAATATTTAACATTACTAAGTTGTCACATGCCGCTGTTTTTTTTTTTTTCAAAACCTTTCGTTTTGAAGCAATACACTATCCGCAGCCCTTTTCGTTTTTGATTGGCATCTGTCTAAATGGATCGTAGCTCATTGTATGTGATCCAATTAAACATTGCAGGTTGTACAAAATAGTTTGCCACCAGTACATTTTTTTTATTCATTCATTCACAAAATGTTCGCTCGCTTAACAATGTCAGTTGAGATCTCCTAGGATACTAAACCCGCTCTGGATGCCCATATCTACCAATCAGTGAGGAGAGCCCAGAGTGATTATTGGCTGCTGTTACATGTCAATCAGTAAATCTTGTCCGGTTTTGTTTTTGAAATTGAAACAAGCTTATAATCACATCAGGAACCTGGACCGATACACATAACTTAATTGGATTTAAGTACAGGGTAAAAGTACACAAAATAGACAATTTCCATGGTGAAGAATTAATTTCACAGTTTGTGTCACGTTTTTCATGACCATGTAATAGGTAGGGCCTCAGTAATGTGTTGAATAAGTGAAAGCGAATCCACATGGGCAAAACGCTTCTCTGAGCACTCCAGTGTGTGACGCATTTTTGGTAGTGACGTGTTATGTTTAAGAAATAATCCACTTTTTCGAGACGAAATACATTTGTGAATTGAAAGCAGACTGCTTTCCCACATCTGAGGGTGCACTGGCACTCGAGGGAGGGGCTTCGGAGTGTTTTATTTTTATTTTTTTGTAAGAAATTATCCTAGTCAGGCTTTGTGGTCTTCAAGAGAAGCTGACCAATAATCTCAGAGGCTATTTTCACACCGATGCCGGTAACCAGCATAATTTCTCTAGACTGTAAACCAGCACTAGATGATATGTGGACTGAAAATGCTGTTTCAGTTGTATGTTGACCTTTTTTCCTACAAAAACACTGTTTAGATAATTGTTACTATTAAGGCGTAATAATATTAGTAGAAGTTGGTTTATGATGTCATAGCTATGCGGTAAGAAATTGATTACCGCACAGTCATATGATCTTGTTCAGCCAATCACAGCACTTAATTTATCCAAGCCATTTTATAAAGATTGATTAGGCCTATACATGTATGAAAGATATTCAACATGTCTTGGTTGCGATGTGGGTAGTAACTGAATTAATAATAAATCAACATACATGTATGAAAGAGATATTCTACATATTCAAGTATGGAGACACAAAATAGAATGATCAATGATTGCTGTTGAAAGTTCCGTTGCAGGAAGGGGTAGGCTACCTCTAATGTACTGTTTGGAAAAATGACCATATAGTTGTATTCACTGAAGATAATGCAAAGTCATGTAAAGTTTTGATTTAAAATACTGACAGTTAAATGCATCTCTTCAACCACGTCACACTGGAAGGGACTACCAGAAGCTGGGCCACGTAATTTATAAATTGTAACCAACAGCAAATTAACAAAAGAAATGAGAGATGGAATTATTTCCATGTGAATAGGCCATAATGTTAATGTAGTTTTCAAACCTTGTTTTTTTTTTCTCCTTTGGACAGTGGGGTTGATTTGTTTTTCTACTTAATTTACCTTTATGTTTACACTGGAAATTTGTCAGATTTCACACAAAACAAGGCAAAGACTAGTGATGGCAGGAATATCAAAATTGGAGAGTGCTATATTTAAATGCCAATGTATTTATTAAATGGGTTAAATACATCATGTAATGTGAAAAAAAGCAAATTACTCTTTAATGTGTTAGAGACCAAGCTAATGAAAAGACTCTTCTCTGTGCTGTAAAGTAACAGTATTGTTAAAACTGGGATTGACACTTTTTGCGTGTTTATTTTTTTTTAAATGTATTTATTAGCACTGGTATTGTATACATTTTAACAAATGCAGTATCTTCTACATGTGTTTTTGTTTTTTTTTGTTTTTTGAGCCAAGTATAAATGAATCAGGTGGCTCAGACCAGACTGACAGTTAGCCTTTGTAGATGTGCTCCAACACCAGTTTGCTATATCTCTTGGCTGCTCTTGTTAAATTATAGTTGAATTACCTCAGACTTGGTTTCACTGGTATTCCTGTTTTATTTATGTAATTTAACAGACACTTTTCCATGCTGCCTTCATACTGACTAACAGTCATTTTGCTGGTAATAAAGCAAGAAAGATCTGTTACATAAGGGAAAGTCTGTTATATTCCAGAAACAGCACTTCGGTCTGATGCACTACAGTATAAGGGGGGTAGCATAAGGCTACATTTTATAATTCAAACTAAGGTGCTTAACAACTGATATTCATTACAGTATATCGATTCTGAGAAAAAAAACATCAGATTTACATGCTGTAAAAAACAGTAGGCTATTAAATTCCCCTTTTGATTTCAAGTTCCGGCCTAAGGTTGATAAATACCAGTAGGCTTGCAATTGAGACAAATTGTTTGTTTAAAAAATTATTTATTCATACAGCTTAATGAAACAAACAATAATAAACCAGCAGTTTATCTGTCCGAAACTGATGTGACATAAATTATTTATTAAATAAATGGGGGGGGGGGGGGGGGGGGGGGGGGGGGTATTATTTGTTAATTGAGTTACCCTTCTACGCTTTATTGCAACTGTGGTACTATTTAGTGAGAAAAAAAAAAATTGTAAAGGGGTTTTTGAGCTGAAACCTCCAGACGGAAGGAGTAAAAGTTGAAAACACTCTAGGCCTCATGCACTAAGTGGTGGTAAGTTACCTGAAATACTGTGTAGGAAGAGAAACCCATACTGCGTGCAAAAAGGAAGGCGTGTCCGCTCTATTCCCTAATATAATAATATGCACGAATAAGGCAAGCTAAATGATTAATTTGCGAGTCATCATGGCACGTGAAATGCTGCATGCGTCACACACCCTTTATTTTAGTATATGAGCTCTCCAAAGGACAGGTAGTCTGGCTCTCACTTTGTGAGAATGACAGCAACTAAGGAGGTACCAGCTACATACATCTTCAGTGGGACTCCGTAGGATGAGGGGAGGTGGCCCGGTGTTAAGCAGATTTCTGTATCTCCATAGAATTCTGCATCCCCTTAGATTTGACGTCTGAGTCAAAGATTGCTATGCATGTAATAACATTTTAATGTGTTTTAAAAGAAAAATACAGTTTTATAAGGTTACTGTTAATCAAGGGTTTCGTGTATTGAGCCACGCAGGAGGCTGAGTGTACTATAGAAAATCAGTGGTGTTAAATGTGCTGTTTTAGTTTGCTACAGAATTAGTTTGGTCAGTGCTTGAGAACACAGCAGGACTCGGGCACAGGAATATCACACATCCACACCCAGCTTTGAAAAACTGCATCTGCACAGGCATGGAATCATACAGAGGTACATAACTCTGCTTAACACCGGGAATGTCTTGCTTTGAGACAGTCAAAGTGGAGAAACAGAAAATAATTAACTGAAAATAAATATGTCTATTCCTGCAATGCATCTTGCATTGAGAAAACAACACGTTTGGAATCGGAATAAAGGAAAGGATTTTCAGAATCATATCATTATGTACAGTATTACAACACTGTATATTAAAATATTGCCCTCTTAATCCACAAAACCAACAAAGTACATCCTATGTAGCCTATATTTTACATTTTATTTGTAGTGTTCTGTGGAACACTGGCACTCGTTTATCCTGGAAAAAGTTAAATACAGTACCTGAAAGCAGATCTATGCTTTTTATCATGTTTCCCACACCTCTCTACTTGTGGTCTGCTCCATTTATATTGTGATTTAGACAGACACTGCCTGGTTTCAATAAGCGGTAAACTTAACACACGTCGAGACACTTAGGAAAGTTAGCACCTTTAAGTAAATATGGTTTTTATATCAAGTCCCTCCCTTGCGGTATTAGGTGAGAGAATTTGAATACATTTCCATGGATTACTATTATTTATTGTATGTAAATGATTCGCATGCGGTATATTTTTCCACACGATTCATTTCGCTTGCAGTCATTTGCCGCTGGTTAGTGAATAGAGCAGGTGTACAAAGCACGCAGTAACAGGCTTACTGTGTGGTCAACTGGTTACCACTGTTTAGTGCATGATGATCACTGTCTTAAAGGCAACAATACTAGTTTCCTTCCTGTAGCAGCTTGAAGGCCGTGTTGCAACAATAACAGCTTGGAAGCCATTTTTAAGACAGTTTAGTTGCTAAAACTGTTTTTTATGTGATTTTGGAACAAAGGAGGCTATAGGAATTTTCTGATTGGCTAGTTCATATCAGAGTTGACACGTCTTTGTGTTAAAGTTGTTAAGCACTGTCTCCTTTGTGTGTTGTATGAATTTCAGAATTATTTTCTTAGCTGTAGAACACATAGTTCAATGCAGGCTGATCAGGGCTTTAATTTAGTTCATTTTAATTATTCTTAGTTATTTATTACTGATTTGTTTGATTCAGGATATTTTTATTTAGTCTGTGGCTTTTTAATTTCTGTATACTTTCCTTATTGCTTACTTTGTTTGAAATCTTTGAATTGTCCTATATATTTTTTGCATTTACTGTGATTCTATTAGCTCTTCCTGGAATTTTGAGGGGCCAAGGCGTCTGGATCGTTATCAGGTTTGCCAAGAGGTCTTCCTTTGAAGCAAAGATGTTAAGGCTTACTGCTTACACTGGTGTTGTTTAGTTCCTGAGTAAATTACCTTAATTCATGAACATAAAGTTTTGTCAGAAGACTAGGCAGTGTGTGAAAGTAATTACTTAGATTACGTATCAGTCTGCAAAACTATTGATAACATTAAGAATCACTCTGGCCTCCGAGAAGCACATACGTTGAAATGTATAATTATAGAGAGTGTATTCTCTGATTCCTCTCTACATACCTTTTCAGATTGTGAAATTTTGTAACAACTGTAAGTCACCCTGGATATGGGCATTTGCTAGTAAATAAATTATAATAATTACAGTGACATATTTAAATAATCAGTCTGGGAATTCATATCATCTCTTAGGTCTACACAGATTAATTCTCCAACAGTGTGGCCACCAGTGTGTGTTATGATGACATTTAAAAAAAAAAAAAAAAAAAAAAAAAAAATGATTTTAATGCTCCCAAAGGACGAATGGAGTATGATTTCTTATGTCTTGAAGAACTGCTACTGTGTTGCTATAGTCTTTCTCCAGGTCTGCAGGTTCCCAGGTCAGACACAACAGGAGGTACCTGTTTCT